>NW_016159654.1:2587-80126 GCF_001687245.7 Rhagoletis zephyria
CGCTCGGGGAGGATTCAGTCAGCCGACCTTTGCTGCCCGAATGCGACTCGTAGTAGAGTCTGGGCTTCAGAGTTGCAGAAATGGCGGAGTGCCGAATCTAGTGTCTTTCACTAATGCAATTGTCTCTCGGCTAATAGTAACCCAATGGCAAAATTAATGCTTCACCTGCTCAGCAAGGTGCTACGTCGAACTATTTACTGTTGTAACTGTAGCAGGTACAGCAGTAGCGGGCCTGGGGTGGGATTCTGCGTGCTGTCCTTCAATCTCAAATTTATCGGCCCTCTGTTTTCTTGCTTTTGAAAACATCCCTCAATTTCTGAGAAGTGTGCCAGAGTCTGAGAATATCTGACAGAGCTTTGTATTGTCTGACAGCAGATGATAATGAAACTATGAAATTATGAAATTATTCCATATCCCTACATGGCCTACATTGCATCTCTCGTCGCATGCGTCATTGTTTTGCCCCAACTGCTGCCTTAGTTTCTCCTAACTCACTACTATTTTCCACTTCAATTTACTCCTCTTTCTCTCTCTCTCTATCTCACTGGTCAGGTACATATTTGTTTTGTCAAACTGAGAACACTTGCTCGGCCGTTCTGTTGGTTAGTCGCTTGGATGGTTGTTTGGTTCACTTTGTGTTTGTGCAACTTAAGTTAAACTTTTTGAGCTAATTGGTTATTTTGTGGAAATTAAGTGCTGTAATTTTATTTACTTGAGGTCATTTGTAGTTGGCAAAGACCTGATAGCTTTGAGAGAGCAGCTGCTTGCCAACAAAGCACCGAAGCATATCGAGAAACTCAACTCCAGCTGAGATTGTATTCAACGAGCACATCCTTAGTTGCGCCGCACCGGAAGGCATAAGTGTGTTGACTAAATAAATACATTTAAAGGATATTGCAAAAGTGTTGCACCGACATGGAATTTGATTAAAATTGCAACAATAAAACATTGTATAATAATAATGAATTTAAAGAGTGGTAAAATAAAAACCTTGTAAAAATTAGCAGAGACAAATTTCTAAACTTCGCTGTTGGATTTACTATAGTACATCTTAATAAAGCCTGCCCAGCCACTAAAAGAACAACAAGCTTGGTATAAAATGCAAGTACTTTAAAATTAAACATTACCCAATTGGTTTGAAATGTTCACTAGCTGGTATTTGCTGTGCTGAGCAGTAATTTGAATTTCCCAATTCGCAAAAATTTAAATTGTCTGGCTAAAAAAAAAAAAAAAAACATTCAAGCTTCGATTTCCCCACTCAAAAACTGCACCTGCCCAACATCGCTGCACGCAGTCAAAACCATTGGGGCGTTATGCTTTGGTCACTCATTGAGAGCTCTCCAAAATGTCCACTTGTTGCTCTTTCTTGTTTTATTTTTTAAACATTTCTATTTTCATAAAATTTTGTTGGGGCCAACTTTGAATTTATTATGTTTGCTTTGCGCTTAGACTTCAAATTATTGCGCGAAATATGAGGCGCAGTAAATGAATATGAATTTCGCTTTCGAATTTTTGAAATACTGGCGGCATAAGAGTTGGTGCTTGAACATTTTTTTTTGTTTTATCTCTGTGGGGAAATTATTGATTTACCGAATATGTATTCATAAATACAAGGCAATACTGAGCTAAAGAAGAGAGTTAGCATTTACTATGAAATTCAGATATGAAAGTGAACTGTTGTAAAATACGCAGATTTGTGCTAATATTTTTTTAGCGAAGTTCCCTTAATTTCTTATTTAAAGCATATTCAAATAAATATCATTTTGTACTCGCCTATTTATTTAGTCGAAAACACAGTCCATTAAAACATTTGCGGTTCACAAGACCCAACTTATCTTCTTATTTAGCTCTACAACTGGTCGTTGGTTTGGGCCGAGACTGAAAAACTTCGCTAATTGCTTCGCAACTTTGCGTAAATACATTGAAGTCGCTAGGTCTCAGGCCGACGATATCGGCTTTACATTTTCTCTTTTTGTAGGCTGCTATTCAGATTGGCAACTCTTACCCAATTTAAAACTCCACCCATTTAGACGATTGAGACGAAAAGAAGAGAAAATACAGAAGGAAACTGTTGGCGGTACCAAGATCTATTTCTTTTATAGCTGACATGTAGAGGGGTGCGGTTGTGAAGGAAGAGCCCACATCTGGCTAACTTGCGCCCATCTCTCAATGGAAAAGGAATGCTTGGTATATAAAGACCTTGGCGAATTCAATGCCAGGCTTGAAGAGAAACGTTCGATAACGATGAGGCTGATCGGATTCATTCACCAAAACATGGTACTATGCAGCACTAGGTCCTACAGATCGACTATATATGTATATTATCGTAGACGTAAGGCACGCTTGCAATGTTTTGAACGCAACCTTTGATCTGAAGAACACATATGGATTCGGATCACTAGCAGCAATGCAAGCCACCAAGCTCAATGTCGGCGCGCTGAAATCACAACAGACAGTCAGAATATACGCCAATAAATTTTCACACTTAGATCACTCTTCAATAAACCGCTATGTACTAGCAGTAGGACCATATTTAAATATTACCGCCGAAGAATTAGCCAGATTTCAGCAAGCACGAAAGAACATCATTTACGACGAGGAATGTCACTACAGAGGAAAGGACGTCGCCTACCATACCACAGCGACTTGCCTACAGGAAGATTGTGAACAAAATTTAACAGAGGAGCGGGAGACTTAAGGAAGACTTTCAGACTAGGACGAAAACTTAATTACCGAAATTCATGACGTATTTAAATTATGCTGTGAAAACTTTCAAAGACTGTTGAATTGTAACAGCACCAAAGCAGCGGATTAAATGAACCCGAACACGAGTAAATGACTACAAAATCGATGCTGCCCCGCCCGATTATGCCGAGGTATGAATAGCAATAACAATGAACTGTCAGCTGGGCTAATCATGAACGCTACCATGGAGTTGATAAGGTGCATGCAACAACGCGTACCCGATGACTAGAATTTTAGTGTGCTCTGCCCAATCCACAAGAAAGGTCATCGCGCCATATGCGCTGACTATTGCAGGATCAGTCGCCTAGACAACGAGTATTAGGTCGTAGAACTGATTGGGTCTTGTCAGTTTGTCTTTAGACCCGGTAAATCCATCATGGACCAGGTATTCACATTGCGGAAATTTTGGAAAAGATCCGTGAGAAGAGACTCGATACTCACCATCACTTTTTCGAATCTAGTTAAAGCCGCCTTCAATAGAACGACAACTTCGTTTATTTTGGAACCACGTTGTTCACGTCGAAATTCAATAGAGTATCGCTCGATGGATGAAAGACGATGAAGAGTGAACGATAGTATCATCTGATGCGCTGTCTTGGAATATTCGAGGGAAAAATTACTCGGATTGAGACGATAGATGAACTTTACAATGAAATTGAAATAGTTCAATGAACGACGATACAGAGAACGCACTAGTGGTGATAGAGGAAAATTATACGATAGGGAGAAATATTGGGGTCACTTGGCATCAGTTGGCATCAGTTGACTGAAGCGATTGGCGTGCTTTATTGGACTCGATCGTAATAGCTTAGGCGGTAAAAAGCGCCAAAGCAGAAAATCTACAAGAGTGACAGTGACTAGCCGAATCCATGTAATTTATTTTTATATTCAATTATAGGGGCTTAAACCTAATATAGAATAGTTCTGCCGAAAAGAGGCAAAGCATTTTTTTTTTATAAGAAAAATGTTAGTCTATTTATGCTAACTTTAAATTCTCTTTAACGTTTACAAACGCGCACTGTATTTAAATATGTACATATTATGCGGCTCTTCACTCCGAATTATCTACCACTGCTTGACTGCTTGTCTACCCAGCATCCTCTTATACATTTTAATCTTTCCGCCCGGCTATCAATGACAATGGCCATTACGGAGTGTTTCTATGCAATGAGCTGCCGCTTAAGCGAATTATGAAGTGGATACGCATAAAAATTTATTGCCAAGAAATAAAAATCTGTCCTTTTGCATTGTGCGGGCACTAAAAGCAAAGCACAAAAAAACAGCAAAATTTTGGGGAGATAAAAAGACTGACGCTGCAGGCCACTGCTGAGTGCAAAGATTAAATCAGCATGTAGAGCAAAAATAGCAGGGAAAAATATAAAAAAAAAATGTATAAGGAAATCTTGAAACCAAATCTGGGCAAAAATAAAAAATAAAAAATTGGCGTAGAAATTGTGCGGTTTTCCTGCTGGCAGCGCACATTAAGTACAATAAAAACAATAACAATAGCATTAGTAATAGCAATGAGATACATACATACATACGTACTTGTATGTAACTACGCAAAAATAACAAAACAACACAGTAATTTTTTATGAGCCTTATACAAGCACATAAATAGTCAAAGGCAGCAGCGAAGCTAGTAGTTGAGCGTCACATATCCACCGGCCACTTGAAGAGTGTCAAACGCGTCTTCTTAAATGTACATGAAAGTCCTTTTAATCTTTGGCACATATCAAAACAATCTTTGATAGCAATTTGGTCACTTTAAGTGAAGCAAATTTATTTATAACCTGTTTTTTTTTATGGAAAAACTACCCCCGCCACTACACTCGGCTGCAACGCCCCACTAACCCGCCTAGCGCTTGGGAAGCTGATCAAGCGCCATCGCCTCGGGTTTATCTGAAAGACGTTTTTTTTTCTCTATACTTTGCGCATTTTTTCTTTCTTACTTCTTAGCTAGCTGCTTGCTTGCTCCTTTGACATGTCAAGTGGGGATAAGAATGGTCGTTCTTTTTTTGTTCCTAGTGTGGCTGCTGTCGCCGCTGTCCAATGGGCTATGCTACGCGCAAAGCCTTGTTTTTTACTACGCCATTCACTATGTACGAGTATGTAGTTACTTAAGTAAATTGAAGCAAATGGGCATTGAATGTGCTGGTTACATGAGAATTTTACCCGCTGGCACTACTTGTATATCCGGTAGACTCCCTCTCTCTCTCTGTCTCTCGATGTTCGTATAAGTGTATGCTGAAGCCGCGTTCCGTTGGACAGTTGCCAGTGACCGCATCACCCTTCGAGTGGGTGTCTGAGTGCGTGTCTTAATCGTGCTTTATGTAGCGTTACAGCGCTTGCCATTCCCTTTCCGTTCACCTCTTCTGCTCGTTCAGATTCTTTTCTTGCTGCTTGGGCGACAACCCAAGCCCATCAAGTTTGCTAAATTTTTTATGATTCCTTGAATTTTTTTTTTTGCTTTTTACTCTATAATTCTATTAAGTTGTGATTTTTCTTGATTTCCCGTTCTTCATGTGTGCACTTTCACTCGAGCTTGGACATACATACACATGTGTTAGTTACCCTGCGGGCGTCGTTGTGTGTATGCGTGAGTTTTTTATTACACACTTAAGTTCTCATAAATAAACAATTACATGTGTAAGGGCGTATAACTAAAAGGGGGAATACACATTCCGTCATGTTTGTGTGTATGTATGTGTGTGCAGTTTCTGTGTTGTAAATAAATCTCATCACTTGAATTATAGATTTCAACGCATTAATGTCAGCTGTTGTTAGTTTTGATTTGAGTTTCTTCATCGTTTTCTTTTTCTTTCAGACCAGATACGTATTTATAGAGTCTCAAGATGTAGAAAAAAATATTTAAGGATCAAACAAAAAACGTATGTTTTATATCCTATTAATAATAAAAATCTGCTAACAATTCAAGTCGTAACACTAAGTAATTTAATGGTTTCTTCACATTGTGGAATTCCCTCTTATTATTTTTGTACAAAATTTTTGCTTTCGCATTGCCCTTCTTAATTGACTTCTTTGAAAATGGGTCACAAAGAGAGAAGTTAAAGGATTAAATTTAGAAAATCTTCTCCTATATTAAATTCAAAAACCGTTTTACAATGTTTTCTAATTCACATCCTCATATGTATGTATGTATGTACATTTGCAATGACCCAAATTTAAACAGACGATTGCTAGCCGGGGTTCTCAAATCTGTGATAAGTATTTTACGTCGCACAAGTATGGAGCTACGCAGTGGAAGTAAGGTCATATGGTCGCGGTCTCAGGTCAGTCTACTGGCTATGTGCGCTAAGGGTCTGGATTGCACCCAATAGAGCTTCTGGCGAAAGAACGTTCAATGCATACACCTAGCCATTAAAGCATTAGCCCGCAAATACACGCTAGAGATGTGGCAGAAGAAATGGGACGAATCATCTAACGAACGCTGGACACAATGACTGATCGCAAACATCGAAAAATAGATCTCACGCCCACACGGCGAAGTGAACTTCCATTTAACCCAGATGCTCACCGCCCACGGCTGCCTCAGATCGTACCTGAAAAGCTACAAACACGAAAAGCTTTTCCATTGTGAATCGTGTGGTGATGGCATTGTGGAAGACCTCGAACATGTTTTGCTCCACTGCCCGAGATTCAATTTGGATAGAAACCGAATTCGCTCCGTGTTTGGGGAAGACCCCGCACCTGAAAACACAGTAGTTCACATGATAGAATCCACTGAAAAATGGGAAGCAGTAACAATGCATTCACGCCTATTTTGACTCAACTGAGAAGAGATGAGCAGCGTCAAAGTGGACGACACATAACTACGCCCAGATGGAATATCTGCCACCAGGCGCGATATTTGTCGAGCTACTAGCTGCTGAGGCAAGAAGAATGGATATGCAGAACGTAAGGGCGTTACGTAATAGGCAGACGCGACATCGTGGGCAGGGACGGACGCATGGACCCGACAAGGGCGGATGCTTTTTCGAAGACAACGGGCGGCTGCAAGTTAATGCAACTTTCATACAGACTATTTCAGAACTGCAGCGAACGTAGAGCTGCATGCTCAACCCACCTCCCGACGAAATAGTTGACGGTGCTAACGGAAGGGGAACGGTACATGACGGTATGATGTTTAGTTTGGGATAAAGTCTCACACTGATGGGGTTAGTCTTTCGATGCTTCCTACTTGTAACGAAAAAAAAATTAAACACAGAATTTTTGTGACTGCTGGTTAGGCTGTAGTGGCTGCCTTCCTCCAGCGCCTAGGGGGTTCGTTTTGCATCGATGTCGATCGTGCTCCTAGAAATAATCTTAACCAGTTGATCAAATTTATAAAGCGTTAAGCCCGAAAGGCAGTCGAAATTTAATCAACGCCTGAGTCCCGTTTTCGTTTTGGCAGCTGCGATAGAAGTCGTTCGTCCTGATTTGAAGACGTCTCAGGAGGATAAGAGCACTCCAGCTATCCGTGCCGATTCATGATCAGTTTCGACGTGCCTACCCATACGTTTTTTTTTTCTATCCACCCACCCTCTGTTCACCATTTCGACAAAGTAGTTTTTAAGCCACAATTTTCAAGATAGAAGCGATATAACCACTTCATGGTTAGTGTGACATAAATGGACGTGACTTTCTTGTCCAATTCATTTGTATTACAATTACTCTGTGCATCTCTATGTCCTGGAATCCAAAACATCCTTGTGTTGTACTAAGATGCCAGATCTATAAGAATGTGTATACATTTAATAGCTGTTTTAGAGGCAGTTGGTCCGCTTTGTACAGATTTACTAGCGGCTTAACTGTTCGAGAAAACGATGACTTCTATTGTTTAAGATTCGCCCTGATCGGCCACAGCACTGCTTCTCTAAACTCTATCAACTTAGCTGTGTACATCCAGGGTACTGAATATGCCAATGGCAGATTTCAATTTATACAGGGCAGTGATGGTCTTCCTGGACCTTTCTTCCGCCTTACGATTCCAGGTGAGTCTCCCGTCAAGATGGTTTCCAGGCATCTAGCTTCGTACGCCAGTATCAGTGTATTGGAGGGAAATCTGTATAAATTCCATTCACTGAGTAGGCTTGGGAGAAATTTTAACATGTATACTAAAAATTCTGCTTGGAATAAAGATCTAATATTTGCTGTAAGGATAGGACATTTCCACGATGGAAAAGGTCGAATGCTATGTCCACTAATCTGCCTTTAGAGTAGGCGAGTTGTCAGTTTGATAGCTTCAGCCAGATTTGGATATCTATAAGCCTTTGTAAAGCTTTCATAAAGAAGAATTAAGGCTTATGAGACAAAAGTCTATTAGCTCGATAAGAGCGGATCTGCCTCTTCTGGTATAAAAACAACCCTGCCTATAAAATTAGAGACTAAATTGGTCATCCGAGTATCTTTAAACCATTAATCAATGATACCGTTGTCATGGATGCAATTCTATCGAGTTGATCCTTTATTAAGCCTTATGAGTTTAAAATTCTTAAATCAGGCTCTTGTTGAGCGGCAAGTACAACGATTAATGAAAGCTCCCCGGTTTTGGAATAGATATTTTTGTATTTCATTAAAGCTTGTCAACAACGCTTACTCACAGATATTTGTCTTTTCTTTAGAGCAGTATAATGCTAGCTTTAAAGGGAATTATCGCTTAATCACTGCGATCCATTTCCTGTTGTTTTTTTTTTTGTCAACTTATTGCCCCTCATCTTCCAAAGAATTTCGTCGAAGCGAAAAATCAAATGAAAAATATACTCCTTAATAAGTATGTCTGAGCACGCAATGTAATTTAAGTTTAATTGGCTAATTATGCGCATACAGCGTGCATTTTTAGGTAAATAAACAAACTATTTACTAACGTCTGAGCTGCTGCTAGCATGCCATTTTTACCCCGGTAGCTCCCCTCCAAAAAACGATATCAAGAAAACTAATGAAAACGCGTTGCTCATACGTCACGTCGAACTGCATAGAACGTGGACTAGCTGCCGTTAGTTATATGTATGTAAGTATGTGTGCCTGTTAATATGTACTATTTCAGCAGCTGCGTGAATACTTTGCAACAGTTTATGACTCCGCGAAACTAGAAAATTTTCATATGCAGAAGATTGCAAAGGGGAACGGTGTTAAGAATGAGTAAACGGAAGAGCTGCATGAAATTTGGTGCATTTTAGTGGAATAGTGAGTTTGCTTAAGCCTTTGCATAAACTCATATAATGATAGAAGCAGCGGAAATCTTATGTAGCTGGGGTTGTGTGCAACGTACATACATAAATGTATACATATACATATATGTAAGTGCATATTTGACAACAGCGAAATAAATTGCGTAGAGCAGAGTTTATTAGTTAGTAGTATCAAGGTAACGACAAAGCGAAGCCAGGTGGTACGTAGCATAAATCATTTGGCACAGACATGATTTTGCATATTTCGCCACTTTAGCATAGACAAATTTTATAACAATGGGACAATAATAGACAAATAGAGACTAAAAATTCGAGCAACGCGTAACACTTCAGATTCGATTCATATTTAGTTAGTAGCAGAGTTCCCTGAGGCTGAATGCTGACTTAATCCCAAAGCTTAGCTTCGCTTTTCTTCTAGATAATATGGCCGGGTATTCCAAGCCGAGGTATTTGCACTCCTCAAAGCCATGGAGAGGTCGCTTTGCAGGAGTTTACGTATCTGTAGGTGGCAGCCAAACTGCTTTCAAGTTAATGGCCGGCCCTCTAACTGCACTTCGAAGTAATGTGGGTGCGCAAAACTTTGTGTGTCTCTGCCCTAAAAGCTACGGTATCAAACAGAAATTGATCACCCGCTCTACAGTCCGGATCTGGATTCAGTAAATTTTTATTTTTGCCACAGTTATTAAAAAGAAGTTGCGGGATTTATTCGTAAACTAGTCTTTTGTATACTTAGGGGTCAGACCAAGGATGGTATATGGAAGCAGAACTCTCTTGGATCTCCATTGATCCACGTGCTGTTGAGGTCAAATAATTCTAAATATATGCAGTGAAGTAAGGGCTCCACGGTGGCACATAATTTGCTCTACACTTTCTTGTAATATCTCGCCTATTTTGAAAGTTCTTTACTTTTGTCTTTTTGCACCACACGGATGCACAATATTTTAGGATAGGCCGGAAAATGGTTTGATAAACTTATCCTTTTTTGCAGTTAGGGTATGATGATCCAGTTTCTCTCCATTAGCATCCGGTGGATCTAAATGGACTTCTTGGTCTTTTCATTCAAAGATATACCCAGATATTTAAACCCTTGAAAAAAATTAGTCTACTGATTTGCCCCATTTCCTTTTCCAGAAAAAATAGCTATGAAAGTCGTCATAGAGATTTAATCTAATCCATTCTTCCTGCGCCATTTGGCGACTACATTCAACTCAGTCTGCAGGCGGTTAAAGATTGTTTTTTCAAACCTACAAACCTATCTACAAATAATCTGAACCTAAGAAGGTAGGTTAGTCCCTCTACTCCTCCCTGTGGGCTAATTTTCCCACCTAAAAGTCTGACTATTTCCTGTCCTAGGCGAGTGTAATGGTTTTAATTAACAATTTAATAGAAATATATAACAAGTAGCAAGTAACAATCAACAAGTAACAATTTACCAGTGGAAAGTAACCAATAATAAATAACGAGCAACTAGTAGCTAGTGGAAAGTAATAAACTAAAATTACCAAGTAAAAATCAAAAAGTGGCAAATAAAAAATTAAAAGTGACCAATAACTAGTAATAAGCAACATATATTAAATAAAAAGTTCGAAGTAAAAAGTAACCTTGCAAATAACCAGTAATAACTAACAAATAAAAAACAAATAACCAGTAAAAAATAATGAATGCGAAGTAACTACCTAGTATTCAGTAACAAATAATGCATAATGAATAAGAAGTAGCTAGTAATCCGTAAAAAGTAGCAAAAAAAAAGTTAGTAAAAATGAAAAAAAAATATTGGTAACCAATAAGCAGCAAAGAATAAGAGGTAACTACTAAACAACAAGTAAAAAATTACGAATAACTAGAAATCATTTAAAAGTTATAAACAATAACAGCCAAGTAACAAGTAAAAAATATTACAATTAAAATCAATTGATTTGTTTATTTCAAGCGCCACAATACGCAAAAATTAGTGATGAACGAAATAGTGTTAGTATGCGCACCTATTAGTCCATAACCGCACAAGGAACCATTGCAATTCAACAGTTTTGTATTATTTTTTATATATTTTGATATTTTTTTTATGTTTTTCATGAAAATTTAACATTAAAAAAGCATTCCTGTATACTTCAACGCTATTTTATTTGCGAATAACCTCAAAACCCACAAATAGTTATGTCGTCTATCGCAGAAATCCATACAATTTTACATTTAATTTAAATAAACAATTAAAATTGTAAAAAAAAAAATTATTTATTTTCATAAAAGCACACGAGATTATAATTATTTACAATAAAAAAATGCTGAAAAAATTACTCTCCTAACCGCACGTTTGACATTTAACGCGTTTCGAAGCTAATCAGTTCAATTATTTATTCAAGCTCAGCCCACTGTAGTTGATTGCAACCATGCAACTGAGTTGTTTTCCAAATTGCATTCGTCTTTCGCTGTGGTGCGAGTGCTGTGCGTTTAATCAAAACAAATCCACCGACGTCAACTGGCGGTTAATTTATGTCGGCTTGTTTATTTATGCAAAAAAAAATATGTCTGTAATTAATTACAAATGTGTGGCAACCGAGTAGCTAACGAAAGTTAATAGCGAAAATGGATAGCATGGAAATCATAGTTACTGCAACACACAAATTATTTGCGTTGGTTGAATGACTTCTTTGAATTTTTTTTTCACTAAAACTAATATTCGACTTTAGTAAGCTTTCAAAGGTTTCTAAGAAAAATGCTACTTACCACCTAAATGTACACTAATAAACAAAAAACCAATGCACTTCAATGAAAGAGAAAATAAACCATTATTTGTGCGCCTTCGAAAATTCTTCCTAGTAAAAATACCAACTGAAATTTAATTAATACAGATAAGTTTAACGGTTTACCGATTTACCCAGACGCTTTTATCTCAGAACCAGCCCCATTTTGCAGCAGCTGAAATTGTTGTCCCATACCCTGCTCAATCAAAAACCAACGCTTAACAAAAAATATTAATGGAGTTGGCCTTATCCCATGCCACTCGACATTAATTAAAAATATATCCTTCTATGTGTATACACATACGTTTGGTTGTAGGCATATATTATTAAAAATCTAAAATAAAATTTCCTGACAGCCGCCACAATCCTTTAGCCTTAATGAACAACGCATAGTCACTTATTTGAATACTTTCATATGTGCTATTTCAGCTAGATGCATACACATACATACATACATATGTATGTGGATATGCGCATATGTTTCTCTATCTGATTCTCAGGGGCATCCTGTCGTCGAGGTTAAAAAATATGCTCGCATATATGTATGTATGTTTGTAACCCCACCCACCTAGCTTCGATGCCGGCTACTCCCTTCACTTTATTTATTCTTTATCCTCCAGCAGCCTAGCTCATTATGTGCGTGCCATCAGTCGCACACGGCATATCTATCTATCCACTCCTCGACCTGCCTGCGTGTAGGTTCATCTGCAAAGAATTTTCGAATTTTCCAAACCCTTATCATAAATTAAGTAAGAAGCGTTCTCGCTGTATCGCTCGCCTCAACTCGTCTCACTCCAAAAAAAAAACAAAATCACCCCACCTCCTCGCGTCGCCTTAAAAAGTGTATGATAGCATTCTTGGTTTTGGTGTGGGCCAAAAAGGGTTAATCAGTGAAGACGCGCATGTATGCAGATATTTGTATGCGGGAAATTCATCATCAGCGATTCTGGTGTACGCTGACAGCAGGGCGATTGGTTTGCTTAGTCAGTTCGTTCGGTTTTTGGGGCACTGCTGGTGTGAGAGTGTAAAATTTACTTACATACATATGTAGCTGAGACAGCTGTAAGCGCAGCAACAGTGCGTCTGATTAGGTATGTTAGAGAAAAATTTATGACAAAATGTGTGCGGGTGGCAGAAGGGATTAAGGTCCCATTGGTAGATAGCACTAAAGTGGCGCGTGTATTGTATGGTTCGTAGTACTAATGAAATAGGGTATATAACCAACGCTATGTGGAAAATACAAATGTTGGGAAATTTACTAAATTTAAATTTGTAAATTAACTTAAAATAGCCGTAAAGCATCCCAAAAGCTACAAAAACTACGTCTTGAAAGTATTGTGAATATGGTCAACCGTTTGTTAGATTACTACTGCTTTTCACAATATTGTCTACTAGCGAGCCCGCAGATCTGGTCACAAAAAAATTCCTTCACTGATTACATGCATAGTAAGATTCACATATTTAGTTGACTTTACGAATAGGTCGCAACCCTAATCAAAAATATTAACAAACTAAAGTTTTCTTAAAACTCTTTCGTTTGACACCCATTCTATAATAACTTGTGTATAAGTTAACTAAAGTCTACTTTTCCAAACAAGTGTTAATCTCCTTCAAGAGTATTTTCAAACAAAATTTTTCTAAGGCCCAATTTCAGATGAGCTATTTAAGTGCAGATTGTTGATTCATTTTCACACTGTTTTTATACCAAACAAAAATAAGCTGTAAACAAACCAAAGAAAAAACCACTTCAGGGAACAAGCAACAGTGGTGCCACTTGTTAAGTTAAATGGCATTTAAATAATAATCGCAAATTAAACTTAAGTGCTATTTAACTTTTTTATCTAACAAAGTCTCTTATGTCCGACATTTTGAACATATTTCAACTAAACGATGAATTAAGTAAGTTCAACTTTTTAAACAGGTGGCAACCCTCCCAAATATAGTTAGGAAATAAAGCCCTTTCAAACCCATTTCGATTTACACCCATATTTTAATGACTTGTTACGTACGTGTCGCCTGACGCCACGCCTCCATTTTCCTTGCAACGCGAAGACCTCCTCATTCTGCACCTGCATCCACTCACATGCTCGGTTCGCCACGGGGTACGCTTGCCTCTAGCACGAGCTAGCTCGCCGGACTGTGGGTTGCTGTGACCACCGCTGCATGGAACCGCACCATACAAAAGATTCGTACCTCCCTTCCGTTTGACGGGGACACCACACCCCCACCCTTAATTACAGCCCCACCCTTACCTGTCCGATTCCTTAACCCCTTGAAAGAGTTTTGCTGCCAACGGTGTTACGAGGCCGGCGATCATCTTCCCTCCCTGCCATGGTCGACAGTGGCCCATGTTTTTGTCGACCCCAAACTTCGCCTGCAACCCCCTCACGACTTCACATCCTCCCGCCCGTTGTCCAACGTCCGTCCGTCGGTTCGCCTACGCCCGGAATCAATAGTCACCACTGATCTTCGGTTAGAAATTCATTACAATCATTTTATTTACACCTCTCATACACTATGGAGTTGGCTTATCAGCTAATAACGACCGCACATTTGGTCTAATTCATTGAAAAAGGAAATACCTAAAATCTAAAGCTTAACCATACACAAAAGTAAATTACGCCAACAAAGTGCTAAAGCATATTAAAATATTATTTACGAAAGGAGAAATCAATGTACGCGCGCAGGCGGCGGATGGGTGGCCAGGCACTGCAGTGGTGCGAAGGTGGGTGTGATTATACGTCCCACATCCTGAAGGTTTATTTGCGTGTCGCAACAATGAGCAAGAGCGTCGCATGAAACCACACAACTTATATACTAACTATATGTAGTACTCGATAGTTTCTTTCTTTCTCAACAACTGCCGCACAGTGTGGAAAATTAACTTCTTTTGTGACAAAATCGAATATCTCCAAAACGAGAAGAGTCAACAAAATAAGTTGAAATCTCATTTCATCACGCCTAATTCGGCGGTCTCGACAAAGCTACAAAATCTCTAGAGGCTGAAGGATAGGTTGATTATAATGGGCCAATGGCCTTCAGGATTCTGGCTCCCGATTAACGAGCGTCAAACTTATGCCCTACAAGACGTCTTGCCTGGTCATTCACGCGCTTATCAAACATAAAAATGGCACACCCATTAATTCCGCCCTTCCTCGCTTGTGCGCGGCGCTAGACAACCGCAGAAACAACTAATAGGTACTTTAGCATGTGATTTCACGACAGGTAACTATCTGTACAGCTATGAGACACAACTTCCAATTCACTTAAATTCTACGGATATGATTTATGATAAATGGAGAAAACCTAAATAACTAAGTCTAAACGCGACCTCGTCGCTTCGACTGCATTTACTGCTCGGCAAGGTGAAAAAGCTGCCACTCTGGAACTAAATTATTACACGTGCGACGTTGATATGATTGCCTAGCACCGCTACTCTAGCACCACCAGATTCGAGCGGCCCTTGCGGCGGAGTTGGGGAAAAACGGCTAGTTGGCAGCTCCTGGCTGTGTTCAGTTCGCGCAAGCTTGGGACACCAAAGACTCCGTCAAGCTTCACATTTGCGACTAGCACTCCCAGAAGAAATTCGGCCAAAGAGCTGGCCGCGACTTCCCACCGTCACGGCTCAAACGACTTCTTCCAGGCCTCGAGGTAATATATACAGATTTCTCACCTGATGACAGTACGCTTGTGCGAATATTATGCACCCGGAGACAACGTGTACTCCACTCCCGACACAATTTCTGCGTTTTGCACTACGGTATATTTGTGGTCCGCCTGAGGAATCGGATCAGTTTATACTTCGTTTCGTCACATACGTTGACGCAATATTCTCGCCGGTAGGCTTAGCAACAAGGCTCGTGTCCTTTTATCACGGCGTGTAACTTATCTTCGTCCGGATCGCTTGGATATTCGCTGATTATCTTCCGAACACGTCCACTTCACGAGCTAGGCTTCTACGAAAAGGAAAAAGATCCGGAAGTGATAGCTGCCGCTTTGACAGATGCTTCTGTCAGTGTCAGCTGCGGTGAAGGCGTTCCGAAATCTTGCTGCAGGGTCGCATTTACTTAACAAATATTTAATTTCGATTGTACTAGATTGTAATGACCGCAACAGACTCATTAAACTAATTAAATAGTTTCAATTTAAATTTTAAAACAGGTGGCAACTACATTCAAACACTTCAATAATATTCTAAAATTTAAATTTTTCTTAAAACTTTTCGATTTATAACTTGTTTACAATTTAATTAGATTCGACTTTTCTGACAGGTGGCAACCCTCTTCAAAATATTTTCAAACCACATACTACATTCTTAAACCTCTTTCGCCTGGCACCCATATGGTGATACATATTTCAATTACCTAATTCCCGAAATTCAAATTAAATTCGATTTTTTAAACAGGTGGCAACGTGGGAGGTGGCATGTAGTTAATAAATAGAACCTTTTCAAACCCACTTCGATATACATATACCCATATTGTATCTACTAGTTGATCTAACTTTTTAGATAATTTGAATTTAATATTTGAAAGGTGGCAGCTGATATTAAGAAGAGCTTTGACGTGCCCGATTATTGAAGTTACATTTGTTTATATTACATTTTTTGTGCAAAGTAAGGAGAAAGTAGCAATTTTGAAGAAAGTGAGACGTTTTTAACCATTATGCAGGGTTAAATTAATACATATGTATTTATGTAATTAGGGTAAATTAAAACAACAAACCTGACAAATTTATGGCCTTAAAAGGACATATTTACTGAGAAAAAATACTCCGATTTGGAAAAATTTTCTATTCAAACGTCAAAAGGTGCCGGCGGGCATTTGAAATTTTCGATTTAAATAACATAAAAGAAATTTTTTTCATTAAAAATGTTATAACTATTGAACCGTTGAATTTTGTCTTCTAAGTAATTAGGTCGTTTTGAGGCCATACATTTTTAGGTTAGTTTATTTGGCTAACCCTAATGTACATATGTATGTACGTATTTTTAAAATCAAATTTAAAATTTCGATATTGTAATCGGCTTTTTATCTTCTCAATTCTACCAGCGTTTGTTTGCTCTTCAATGAACTCGATTGCTGGTCTTTGAATTTCGGCTAGATTACGATTTCTTTTAAAATATGTTTTAAATTTTCATTAAAAAGAATAAACAAAGCACCCGAACACGAAATTACCTGCCACTCACATACATACATACGTCGATGTGTGTAAATGCCACTGGAAATACAAAAGTGTGTGTAAAAGCATTTTTGTGTGTACAAAAGTTTCGAAAGGGTTAAATTAAGCAAAGACAAAAGGAGTGGAAATGGCAGGAGCAATATGTGCTGCTGATAAGAGTTTTGATGAGCTAGCGGCGGTACGTAACAGAAGCTCAGCAAAAATCAACTGCCAGACGTTGTTGCCTGCTGAATCGCTGACACGTGAGTCGACATTTCGCTTATCAGCGCGTGTTTGTGTATTTTCCGTGCTGCTGGCAAGCACTTTACCTATTGCTTGCTTATTTTCTCACACAAACCTGTGGGCTGCCTGGCCTACACATCGTCTTAAGTTCATATGATTTTACCATATTTCAAGTGTCTTCTTTGTTGTGACGCATTTATTTATCAAGAGCAAGGCATCTATGTATAAAAGAAGGCAAGAGCAAGCGTTAAGGCAAGTTAAAGGCATACGAGTACAATTCCCACTTAAAGCTGGCAGCCAGCAAGGAAGCACTTAATGAAAACATGAAGCTTTTGACATTGATTACAGCCACAGAGCAGCACGCAGAGCTACCAACTTACCGACCACCCCGCCCTTGCTTCCGCCCTTAAGCATTCCCATTCATGTCCTTATTTGCCTACGCAATCTGCTTAAATTCGCTTTTCTTGAAAGTAAACGCTTTAAGAAGCAATCGCTGCTCTCGCTTAACCCGTTATCGCATGCCCTTGTCCCACCACACCACAAACGCATTGATGCTCGAATTGTACCAACGATTGCCGCTTTTTAAAGTCACTTAAAGTTTCTGGCAACAATTCTTGTGCGGGTGGCGGTGCTTGCTTGTCTGGCTGCGCGGCCGTCTTCTCTGCCCTCTTCCACTGCTCCACAATAGCTCGTGGCAACATCACAATTCAACCCTTATCACTGACATTTCGTGCTGTTGTTTGCAACTTGCCTTGCCTTGCCCTTCTCGAGTGTATGCTATTTTATTGTTGTTGCTGTTGTTGTATTATTTATGAAAATCGTCGACGTTATCGGGCACTCAAATATTTACAACCAAAAGCTTACGGTTGCGATAATTAAAATTGTATCCGAAATTTACTCATTTTGTTGTCCCACTCCTCCAGCCACTTGCGACGCTCGAACGGGTGCACACGCACAAATCAAGGACCGACCGACCGACTGGCTTTAAACGCTTTCGCAGGATTTTCGTAGTCGCTGAACTCTTCATTCTGCTGCTTCTTGCGCGTGTTTCACTCGAACATTCACACATTCATATTTAAATTTAGAATCTTTTCGCTTTTATTTTTAATAATTTACGCGTATCGCAGATGCGGGTAGTGAATGGGTTAATGGCAATCTCAATTCGGTTTTTTTTATGTTCATGGCAAGGGCAAATGGACGAAGTTGATTTTGAGTGGCATACAAGTAAGGTGAAGTGAGGAGCGGCAGAGTCATTGGCACACAATTCTTGTGAATCGGTGGAGCTTTCTGAGGATTTCGTCGCACTCTGCCGCAATCCAACGCATTAATTGAGAAATTATGACGCTCAGCAGCTGAAAATATGGTTGAGTTTGAAATGGAGAATTATTTAAGAGGTGAATAAATTTTTAATCGATCGACATCTGAAAGGGTTTGTAGTTCTTTCTGTTGAAATAAAATATTTAGGTAACAGAGCTTTTCACAAGAACATTCAGTGAAATTTATTTGGGAACAAATATCACTAATTTTTCTACTCTAAGAATGCTCGAAATATGGCATTTATTAATGTAAACGTCGCAAAAAGTAGAGAAAACGAAGAATACATAAAATTACAAATTTTACTGAGTTCAGGCAAATGTCAATTCTGGAACTATCTTGAAACTTTTTTTCTGTCTTTCGAGAGATTAATTGAAAGATCTGCTAACGAGGAGGTCTTAGCGTTCAAATTGGAACTATCGTGTTCGGTTTCACCAATCAATTTTAAAATTTATCAGACTGCTGAAATTTAATACATAAAACTACAAATTTTCCGAACAAAATTTTGTCATTTTAAATTTTAACAGGCTGAAAATTTTAAATTGATTGGTGCAACCGGACATTAGACTTGTTAAATTTAAATGAGCTTTTCGTAAACACACAATCGTACAAAACTAATATTTGTGGTTATTTGGACAGTTGTTTGACTACAAACAAAAAAAAAGTTGAAAAAATAATTTTGTGAAGTAAAATTTTGTGTTTGAATTTTTTTATGCAAATGTCTGCTTCATATTCTCTTTTATGACGAGCAGACATGTAAGCATACAATTTCGATATTTATTGATAATTTTTTACTTTGTAATATTTTTGAGAAAATAAATTTTTTTCAATATTGGGATGTAAAAACAAAGCTTTGACTCGTGGTTGAAAAAGAAAGCTTTCTGATACACTGTGCTTTCTGATGTGCTGAACTGGCTTTCAAACGAGTTAAATGATTTTACTGGTTAAATTTTTCAACAACAATTGCAAGGTTTAACTTGTTTACGAACAGGCTTTATTTAACTGGTTCAGCCTTCATTTAACTGGTTCAAGCCCATTTAACATGTTTATCTCATCAATTTGAACGCAGTATTATTCTTTTTGTCTTGCAGCAATGAGTTTTGTAAAGAGTAAATCAAATTAAAAATATACATAATTTGAAAAGAAAAATACATTAAATACAAAAAATATATTTATACATAAGGTAAGTTGAACTTATTAAAAGAAAACCTTTTTATTTAAAAAAAAATCTACAAATCAAAAAAATTAAATGAGAAAGGAAAAAAATTAAATAAGTAAATAATTAAATAAAATTAAATAAAATATATACATATATGAGTATATATTTCATTTAACAAAAAAAAAAAAATAGTAATTAAGGTTTCAAATGAAGAAGTTGGATGTTAATAATTTAATTACTTAATTTTTATTTTTTAAAACCAAAATTTAAAACTAAGAAAAAAATGAAATTAACGAAAAAATAAATAAGCTAAATAAAAAAGAAAAAATTAATAAAATAAATTTCCAAAAATCAAATGAATTTAAAATAAATATATTTTTTAAATTTTTAAACAATAAAATCTAAAATTGAAAAGAACATCAAACATAAATCGAAAAAAATCGTTTCTTAAAAAAATCAAAAAGTTCCCAAAAAGTATATTAAAAATATTCCTTTTAAAACAAAAACGGCTAAACATTTGGAAAAAATTAAATTTGAATAACTTTATAAAAATTAAATGAAATTTAAAAATATACATTTTTCTTTTCAAAACAATAAAACTTAAAAAAGAAAACAAGTAAATTAAAGAAGAAAAAACTGCGGGACTCGAGTTCGGATTTCTATAACCGCATGCCTCTGGTTTGCTCGTTCGTTGTCGTTTGCTCGTAAATGATACACAAGTGCCTTCTCTCAAAATAGCTTTTCACCACGAACGGTGAATGAGAGAGATTTTTTCTAAGATTTTTCATTTGTTTTACGAAAGACTTATTACTATCCTAGCCAAAATTGCCCTGTAAAAGAAAATTATTTTTAAAAAATAAGAGAAAAAAAATCAATGCAATTAAAAAACATAATTTTCTTAAAAAAAAAACTACATTTAAAATTAAGTCAAAAGAAAAAAATTATATTTAGGGCATCCTTTAAAATGTCATCGCCCCTTTTTGTGAGGCCATTAGTCGATTAGGTAATTAATGGAGCGAAAATGTGCCAGTTTCTTCCTTCTTAACTTCCTGGCACCTGGTTTAGAAGGAGGAAGCTTCATCGAATACGAAGTATTATCTAAATTCATCTATGCGCTCCCTACTGCTGCAGTTAAGTTTAGTTCTATGTCTTACAAGGTTGTTATTTCATAAGGTATTCTTCAGATCACTGAAAGGTATTCAGATTACTCGGCCATTTGCGACAATCTGGCCCTACTATGGTTGTCCTTTAAAACCTTTATGTTCTTTTAAGTAATTTCCTCATCGAATTTAACAAGATCCTTAAATTATCACTTATGGTAGCAATTTAAATAAATTGTCAGCAAATTCGGTAAATTGCATAAAATAACAAATTTCCAATGCACTTCAACTCGAATCTGTATGGGAAATTGAAAATCACCATCAACATAATCACGTAATGGAATGGCAAACACAAGCAGCTGAACTAAGCAAAGTTGCCAAAAGTAAGCACATGGACGGATTGCTCATTTGTCGGATTGTTCCACATGGGAATAGAACATACGAAAGCACACACATGCAAATGAACGCCACCAGGATCATACCAGACTATAAGTAACAAAAAGGGTTCAACGATAGACAAGGCAGTCCAACTTTTTTACACGCAGATTTACACAGACTTCAGCTGATAATGAATGAAAGACACAAGCAAACGGGTGGTCAGATAAAACTTAAAAAAAAATAAAAAAAATGGGCAAAAGAGGTAAAAATAGAAGAGCGACGAAAGGAGTGAGTTTCAGAAGCGCTGCGGGCGGTCTTAATTTGGTCAGTGCGACCGCGTTGACGCTTACATTTGCACTTCGCATTGTGGCTTTGCTGGCTGCGGGTACGAGGTGGGAGGAAATCGCATCTAGAAAAAACATAAATGCGTGTGTATGTATGCAAGTGTCCCATAATGGAATGTATATGGGACGCAGGCGATGGACACTAGCGTGGGGCAATGGCGAGGCGGATAGGTCAGCAAATGGATGAGCCGGTTCATGCGGTCCGGAAACGGAACTTAACGTATGTGGCTTTACAGACTGGCTTTTCATGGTGAGCGCCGGTGATGATTCGAAGGGATTTGCTAGGATGAGATGATTTTTGCAGCGTACAGCGCCTGAGCATATGCTACGGAAATGGCTGCGAATGACCAAAAAAAAAATACAATTACGTACTAAGCAGAATTCGAATTTGAGTGCGTATTTATGTATGTAAGTGTGTGTTTTTTATTTAAATTTGCATTTGTTAGGCAAAAGTTGAAAAAGGCAATGCCGAGCAAACAGATTTTAATGCGAAATTACATTCAAAAGATCAACATATATGTAGGCGAGTATGTAAATATGCCAAACGAGCAGAGAATGGATTGCTCAGTTTTTTGCGATATTTTTTAAAGTCTTTATTTACAATGCATACATATGTATGTATGTACATTAGACCGTACCAGATATAAAGTTCGCCGGGCACTTTCAAATCCAACGTACAGTAAAGTTTAGGTACAGCGAATTTATTACAATACGGGCAACTAATTTTTAAATATTTATGCTAAAGTTTAATGGGCTAAAAACTGCGTACTCAACTTTTTTCTAAGGAGTGTAAATGAAAAATGCAATATTTGGATGAAAATTTGCAGAATTTTCTTTAATTTTGCATATGGTTCGGAACTCTGATTTTTGGGGTTTTTGTTCCGGAATTAACCATATTTTTACAAAAAATTTGCGAAAAATAAAATAATTAAAAATCAGTTGCCGGTATTGTAAAAAATTCACTGTACCTAAGCTTTATTGATTGACTGTATGTAATTTTGCAACGGAATTTGGAAAAAATTTTTTTTTTTTGGAAAAAGTACAACCCTGTATTTGAAGTATATTTGCAAAGCAATTTCGAAAAAAAAATTTACTGAACAAATTTTATTGACATCAATTACTTCTTACTAGTAGTAAATTCCCAGAGGCCAGCTCTTATCACCTTAACGAACCACCCTAATGTCAGTAAATTAAAACTCTCCACATATAATTAAACTTCGGCTAGGAAGTATTTCGAAGGCAATTTCGATTTTTTTTTCCGAAAGTAGAAGTCGCCTTTTTGCATTCTCGTCATATAAATATTCGTATTTTACAGTTGGATCTTAAAGTATGATTTATCGGTGTTTTTTGTCTCGCGGAAAACATTGTTTTTTGTTCTAAAATTTGTTTATCTAAAGTACCCCTTTCTTGTATTTATCCACCAGATCTCAGTTCTTATTACCCTACAGTGCCACTCTAATGTCAGTCCATTAAAGCTCGCCAAAAATTCTTAAAATTTTGCTAAGGAATTTTTTCAATTACTCCAGTAGAAGTATTAAAAAAAAAGTATTCGAAATTGCCCTGCAGCGATGCACGATGAACTTCTCTTTATTTGCTTGTAAGGTGGTGCGGTCTAATGTACCTACACACAAACATATGTCTTAAATACTCGTATATTTATAAATACATACTTGAAAAAGCACTTCCGACCAAATTGCATTATGCGGCTTAAGTGGTGTTGCCTAATGGTCACATACGCACCTTTTATCCGCTTTGAAATACATTGCGAAAAAAGTCAAAAGGATAGCGTAAAATTGCTCTCGGTTTGCTGTTAATTTGTTTTAAATTTTATTTCCGCATTGCTTCATTAACATTTCTATAACACGAAAAAAAAACTTTTTAAAAATTCATGCAACTTTTCAGACTTAAATGAAGTGCGAGCGCTCTTTAACCCTTTGGTGTTGCCGTCACCTACTTACACTTGCGCGCGCTCACACCCTCTTACTTGGCAGACAATTTTTTGTATTTTATTTTTTTTTTTTAAGTACTAAACTTTCACACATTTATGACTTTCGGCGTCAGCTGCGGTGATTGTTGCCGCCGGAGTTTTGTACGCACATGACCTTGAAAACTTAATTTGTTTGCAGTCCCGCCCACTTTCTATGCATTAACCCGCAGAGGCACACAATAGAAAAGAAAGTTTAGTTAACGCCCCGCCGCCACCGCCACCGCCACCACCGCCGTAGTCGACAGTCTGTGCTGCTGCCCGTCAAAACACACCCAAGCAAGCCAAAAACTTTACTTTAAAACTTTCTTCTTCTTTCTCACCCCCGCCTCTCCCCCCAACAACTTCTATGCTGCGCCGCTTTTACGCAAGTTTGGTAGTTAATAATAAAAATTAAAAACTTTTGCGTCAAACAAAAGGCAAAAAACTGCCGTACGAGGAAACAGATCAAAATTAAAGTTACATAAATTCCATTGCGCAGACAACAAAGTTGTGGAAAATTCTTTTATTTATTTTTTTTAAGAAAAAGTTGCAACACTTTCTGACCTAATTTTTGATTTAACAAACAAGCAAATTCTTAAGCTTGGTGCGAGTTATCGTGCGCTAATCAATAAATTTCAAGTTTGTGGAAAGTGTATTTTATTTAGCCTTTAAGGCTTAAGATTCTTTGTGAGTGCAAGCGCTTTTTCCTTATTACATTTTAGGGACGCTAAAATTACGTAAAAAAACGCCGAGACACGTAAACTTAATTTTCGATCTTAGATTGCGGATCAGTATATCGTTTTTCTAAAGGTAATTTTCCCGAGATATTTTCGTTTAAAGTTTGCTGTGGGAATGAAAAAAAAAATAAATCAAACTAGAAACTGAAAAATGTTACTCATACGTACGGTGACCATTCAACCTGTTGTTTGCAGGACCGTACTGTACGTATGTACGTATTAACTCTAATAGAAGCAACTTACTTCACATAAAATCCCAAAAAAAATACGAAAAGGTCTGATATGGGTCACATGTAGAGAATTATCTTTTAGTAAAATTTTTATTACTAATTCCAAAAAAATAATCTACAAATTCAACAATATCCCTATAAGAAATATTTCGTCACCTCAGGGTGAATAGGCGTCAAGTCCATTTTTTGAAATTATTCAGCAGAGACGAAAAATCGACGTAGTTTCTGCATCAGTTTGGCATTACTGAGCGTTTCTTTTATCGTAATACAAATATTCTTAGAGGCTGCGAGCAAATTTAAAACTATGTAGAAATTAACGTTAAAGTAAAATTAAAGATGAAAATAAAATATAGCAAACGAGCAATAAATAGCTATTGGTTTAGCTGGGAAAAGAATTGGCGTAGATAGTTGATTGAAGTGGCACTAGGATGCAAGAAATGAACATCTAAGGCATTGAAGACGGTATTTAATTCTGCACAAGTACGAAATATAGGAGCATTGGCACCATAATTGGTTCTGCAAAAACCAATATTAATAATTAAGAATTAAGAATGACGAAGTATTCTGCAAGGGACCCACCGCAAGTAAGGACTCAGGTCCTGTCGGAGCTAAGGCAGCAGTCATTCTGTCTAGCCAGTCAGCTTCCTCATTTCCAATGAATCCCTTCGGCGCTGCTACCCATATCAATATTCTCTGTAGACTTCTGGGCATATGAGGCTTTGAACTCGAAGAATGAGAGGTCCAAAAGTGCTGTCTAACTAACACCTAAGAGAAGAGAAGAGTCTTACATTCTCACTTCGATAACTACTGCGAAGGTTAATCTCTGCACACGCTTGGAAAATGCTCGGGAAGGTTTCCAAGGGCACCTGAGCTTCAACTTGGGGCCATAATACCCTCAGAGGTCTTAGAGCCATCTTTGTTCCACTGTAGTGTGCTCGCTTGAACGTGTCCCTCTAAAATAAAGGCTTTCTTGGGAATATTACACCGGCACACAAAAAAAGTGGTATGTGCTTTTAACCAGATCTACCAAACCAGCTGCATTTCGACCCACTGCATCCGAATGTGAGGTCCGTTGGACTAATACATCCTCAAAATTTCGCGTAAATTGCCAAAATTGCGAATATTTTGCCTGTTTTCACAATTTTCGCAATAGCTCGAAATTTAGGAGGTGTACAATTAAACGGATCTTAGAGTGGGTCGAAATACATATCGGCAGGTGGATCTGGTTAAAATCACACACAAAGGTATATAAGAGCTGTCAAGACGACTGCGCTCTTTGTGTCAGTACCCTACACTCTTTAGAGGTAGACCTGTCGGCCTGCGTAGACAGTTCCTTGCAAATTTGGAACACCCACGGCTCATGAAAATAAGGGCTCTTCTAAGATTTTTGGAAAGAAGTAGAAAAATCGGTGTGTTGACAAAATTTATTGATTCACTATATAGGTGTATTTTAATTGGCAAACCCAAAGTGAGTAACTGCACTTATTTTAAGTTTTGATTATACAGACTAAACCAACATTTGCCTTATTTGGTAAAGCACTTGAAAACAAGTGACTCTCAAAAGTACCTCTGTGTTGTTACTTATGCAAATTGAAAGACTTAATTTTCCACATACTCACTCCCACCAAACTCCTTTCAAACACACACATGCACGAACATATATATGTACATATGTATGCCCGCAATTATATACGTTTCACGTATCTCACTTAAGACGCATAAATCTCATACATATGCAATTTACGAGCTGCCTTTTGCGACAACGCCGCGAAAATAGCGGCAATCGCGACGACTAAAGAGCCTATTTGGAAAATTATTGTCTGGAAATTAAAAGTAAAAAGGTACTAAGTAAAAGTGGAAAAGTGAAAAAGAATAAATAAGCGTGCGTGAAATAAAACGCCGTTATAATAAAGTATTTGTATGTATGAATGTGTGCAGCTTAAGAAGGCTCTACAGGGCGTATACGGAAAATCAAAGTGCCGCACACATGCGTTGTTCGTAGCACATTTCAAGGCACAATGCGAAAGAATTCATATTAATTTAAGTACTACCGCAACATGTGTAGCTTGAAAAAAAAACACACACACACACACTCACACGCTCTCGTATAAGACGCTAAAAGTAAATGTATGTGTGTGTGAAACCAACGCTGGCGGCTCATAAAAATTCAAATTAACTCACTACTCGCGTGCGCAGCTGTTTCCGTCTCAGATCGAAATTTCCCAACCGCGCTCTTAAATATTTTAATTTCGCTAAGATTTTTATTACATTTTCTTTTTAGTCAATTTTTTTTTTTTTGTTTCAAGTGCGGCACACATGTCACCGCCCGCCACTTGGGTGTGGGTGTTGCCCATTTTCTCATTTGCGCTGATTTTTATAAGCTTCAGAAGCCCCTACCCACTTTCCGTCATCTACGCTGATCTGTTTTTTTTTTTTAAGAAGTTTGGTTGGTGGAAGTGCAAATGCGGGCTTTAGATTCAAATATTTTATTTTCGCTCATTTCAAATCAGCAGCGCACTTGAAAAGCAAGGAGCTTTTCACAACACCCGTCGTTTGCTTTGAGTAGTTGGGGCTGGCAATAGGCCAATCAGCATTTGTGCAAACGTGCTTTTTAAAATAAGTATTAGCCGTTTTACCACTCAACTCCCCCCCTCCCACCCGCCTACATATTTACATCTCTTTGTAGCATAATTTCCTCTCCATTTTTGTTTGTTCATCAGCCTGATTTATTTTGCAACGCAAAGACAAACACAAATTACTATTTATCAAGTGGAACCTTGGAGTGGCGCATAAATTTTGCATACTTCACATGGCGTTATTTTTGCATTCGATTTGCATTTTTCGCTGTGTAAGCAAATAACTATTTTCCACTTCACAGCGAAGGCCATAAGTTAGCGAAGTCAAAGTCAACTTTTAGTGCTGGCAAATGTGGAAGAGTGCACACAAGTGTAGTTTTTTGGGTAAGCATTTTAATGCAACTGCAAATAGCGTAAACATATATGCACATAAGTGTGTACATAAATATATACGTATGTGTGCACATTAGACCACGTAAAAAAAAATCTTGCAATGCGAGCGGACGCTAACTAAAATTTTAGTATTTGGTACGTAGTAATAATCCTCCATGTATCTCCCCTCTCTCTACGATAATTCTAAAAGGTCGCGCATCTATTTACTTTTCCCATAGGCATTTTTTTTCTAATTATTGTTGCTTTTCCACAATAAGTTTTCACTTAAAAAGGCCTGAAGCTCATAAAAATTGTTGAATATAATTGATATAAGGCCATAAAATAACAAAAAAAAGAAAACAAATAGGAATAAAATGTAAAAAAAAATTTGTTATGCTCTTTTGAGGTCAACATAGTTTTCTAGGATCAATCAAAACACAAACAAAATTTTTCAAAACACAAAAAACACAAAAAAAACAAATTTTTCTTTGTACAAAAATCAATTAATTTTCACTTACGAAGTTTTTTGATTATTCCAATACTATTTAAAAAATTGTCTGGGCTATCGCTGAATCCATCGTTGTCTGATTTTCGTGAAATTTACGAAAATGCGATCACTTCATCCGAATCGCTGCGAACGTATGCATTCAAAGCATATATATAGGCATTTTCTTCCATATCAAGGTAATTGAATCGGTGAGTTCGATAAGTCCAAAAACAGAACAAGTTGCCGACATGCAAGTTTTTTCCCCCATTTCACCTACTTAGCCGTAAACGTAGCCCAGCTGATTGCACTCGTAAAATGATGAAAAGAGCAATACATGTGCGCGGCTTGTACTGTTTTTACCACAATAACGAAAAATGGATTTTGGACTTGTACGGTTGTCGAACTCACCGTTTTAGTTGAACATAAGTTGAAGTTGTCGAACATACTTTATATCGAAGAAAATGCTCAACACCTATTAAACCTATTAACCTATTAAAACTTAAAACTTACCTAAAATTTTACTAAAATTCTGTAGTAAAAAGTTTAAAATTTTTGGGTGTAATTGCTAAAGTTTGTTTAATTCTTATAAATTTTGGACGAAGTTCGAAAGGTGGATTTATGTGGTGCTGGTTATTCGATATGCTAAACTTTTATAAAAAAATTAAAAACATAAAATATAAAAAAAATTGCCAAAACTGGCCAAAATGTCACTTAACTTAATCACTTGACCACAAGAGTATACACTAGGTGACAAATGAAAGTGTACACCTTGTTCTAATATAATATTCACAATTATTTTCATGAAAAATTTTTTGCATTATTTATTTATAAAAATATCTATAATTCGTTCTATAGTATAAGCCATATAAATCAAAGTTTCGCAGTTTATATAGTTACCAACTTTTTATGCAGAATTTCTACAAAATTTGCTGTTTTGTAGCCAATTCAATTTTAGTCTAATGAAGTGCAACTTTCAATCGGCTACAAAATCGCGTTGACTTCTGAGATTTTTTTTGACGATTTTTTGCACTTTTTCCTATATAAGCATGCATTTCTTATAAAATAAAAGGCGGGAGACCGTTAGCAACAAACTTTCAAAAAATCAACGCCAATAATTATGAAGTGCACTTGTTATATAAAAGAAAACCGCAAACGCAGCCTACAAAACTCTACTACTCGAAAATTTTCTAGAAATTCTCAATAAAAAGTTGAAAATGTTGATTTTTTTTTTTTTTTAATTTATGGTTTAACTTAATTATAGAATGAAATATATTTTCATAAATAAATAAGGCAAAACATCTTTCATGAAAATAATTGTGAATATAATATTAGAACAAGGTGTATACATTCATTTGTCGCCTAGTGTATATAAAAATTCATATTAGTATTTATCAAATGTATCTACTTTCCGCAAATTAAATACAATTTGAAAATTAAATTTTCCATCACTGATGGGTCATCAGCTCTAAAATACTCACTCAGACAAACAGATGCTTGCTATTGGCTCAATAAACACACCCCAAAATCCAAATTTATCATACCCTGCAGGGTTGCATGAAAAAATTCATTCAATTAGCACTCGATAAGCACTAATAGAGCAGTTAATAATTTACATTTTGTATGCTAATTTTTATATAAACTTCAGCCGTAGTACATAAGTCGAAGAACAAACTTTACTTAACAAGATAATACCTTAGATATACTAAAACTGTTGATTTTCTGCATTGAAATCCTTTGCTGGGCTTTTATGTAAAACTTTTTGTTTTGCATTTGCACCTCGAAACGGTCAAAATTATTCACAAACATATAAGAAGTGTCGATGTTTTAGGCAGTCATACAAAAATTCTTAAAAAAAAATAGAAAGAGCTCTAAAATTTTCATATTACCATTCAAAAACATACATAAATTATTATTTTTTTTTATTTGCACTAGCTTGAAACTAAAAAATAATAAAAATATAATTAAGTAAATACTTTTCACGCACACAAATGATATATATTTACTTTCAGAAAGCATTTTTCTTTACCCCAACCAGCCAACTGCAAATGTGAACCCCAAACCAACAACAACTAAAGCAGCACTGAAGCAGACATAAGTAAATCATACAAGCGTCACTCCTCTCAACAAATGGAAAATCTGTTAATTCCATTTTACTAATTAAATGCATAAACAAAATCACGGAAATGGCAAAAGAGAAAATCACAGAAATCTTTCACACTCAATGATTTGTTGGTTGCCGATGAGGCTGCCTGCTGTCGCTGTTGTCGGAATGCATTAATTGTTTTTATATGTTTTTCTTGCTATTGTTGCTGTTGTTATTGTTTTTACATAATAAGCACTCAATGCGCAAAACAAGAAATTCTCATTAACAATAAAACGCAATGACAAAAACAATTCAACATTTTAGCGCCTTAAGCAACGCCAGCCGAGGCCTAAGGGTGGTGAGTAACAGGGTTGCTGAGTAGCTGAGTAGCCGAGCAGCTGCGTAGCAGGGAGTGAGGCACTTTCTGAAGGCTGTGCGTATGAGTGCGTTCGCACTTTTTTAATTGCCAACAATTGTCGCACGACAAAGGCGTCGACCGCTGGCCAAATGTGTAGTAGTGGAGCAAGCAATCAGCCAACGACCAATTCCATTGTCCATCGACGAGGTTTTTTTTTCAATATGTTTCTGGCCCATCTTGGCCCATGTTGCTGGTGTTTGTTGTCTCTTCGCGCCGCTATTCCCTGGTTTTTGTTTTTATTTTAATCTGACGCTGACCATTCAGGCATTGTCGCCTTGTCACAATTTATAGCATACATTTCAGCGCTTTGGTATGGGCTCGCGCGACTTAGCTTCCACTGACTCACTTACTTTACTTTCTTTCTCTGCTCCCCTTTCTTGTTTGCCCCTTTTCACACTCACATTTCATTTTTATTTTAGTGATTTTTTTTTTTGTTTACCCATTTTCTTTTGTTTTTGCAACAGCAAGTGCCTTGGGTAACAGCCTGTCGTCTGTCCGGTCGACAGCCACGCCAATGCCGATGTTTGCCAGCCTGGAAGCGCAAATTAAAATGTTCACCACCAGTAGCGCCAAATGGCGGCCAGTCGCCAGCCTTTCATCGCCGTCGCTTCCCTTCTGCAAAACGCCTTTCGTTCGTTGCTTGAATGCTTTTAATAATAATTATATTTTTGCATAATTGTTTTTGTTGTATTTACTTAGTAGCGGTAGCTCTTCTTCAGCGCTTTCTTTGGGTCCATGGTGTAAAATATGGCGCGTTGTTGTTGTACCCAACGCGTAATCATTTAAATCATTGTCGCGACCATAAAATTTTCGTCCTCTAACAAGAACAGCAACAACAAGCAACAACGAAAGCAATCTAAATTATGTTCCATAATGAATTCCAGCGTTAATTACTTTAATTTCGTGGCGCCTCAATGAAGAAAATTGTAGAAATACTCGAAGAAATAACTACAGCCAAATGAAGTGATGAGCTTTAGTGAAGGGCGAGTGATAGAGGGGAGTCATGCATACAATAGTTGGTAGTGAGTGGAGGATGAGTACGAATGCATGATATCACTTGAGGCTGAGTAGAGCAAAATAGAAAAAATTTGGAATCTTAAGCAATAGCCTACTGGCGAACTAAAATATATGTAAATTTAGTCCTTCACCTGGGATGCTAACCTGTTTTGCTTCCTTCTTCTTTCGCCAATCTATATTGAGTGCTGTTAACCAGAATTCTGAATAGTTAATGGTTGACCCTTCAAAATATAAAAAAAAAAAATTGTTTTTACTAAATAGTTCGAAAGTATAGGTTGATGAGGCGGTCGATCCCAATTGGGGGGATGCGCTTTGACATTATAGATGTCAGTGTTGCCACGCAGAAAATTGTTTGCCTATCAAAATTCCTACCGAAAGAGCTCGGAACCTTCCAAAAATGAAACATCTAGCTTATTAAAAATTCAAAATTCAATTTTTTATTTATATGATGGATTTCTTTGAATCACAACTCCCCACTTTGTTTTATGAAAAAGAAAACATATCAGTTACGACTTTTTCCATTTCAGTGACGATATTTATTACCTCTTTTTGCATTTCAGGCGTTGACGTTATCTCAGGATACAGAAGTGAACCACAGGCGGTAAATGACGCTCCCATCCGCTCTATATTCGGTGAAATTATATGAAGAACGGGTATTCTCTCCAGTTTTTCTGTCATGCGGCTTTTCGCCCTTTCACTATGCCTTGGTACCCATATAAGTCTAACTTAAAAATATTCCGACAAAATTTAAATTCAAATTAGGCACAATCTGGGCAATTTTAACGCAACGCAATTCTACGCTTCCAAGATAGATTCTTCTCTGTAACTGATTCAAGACCAATTTCTGACCCTGAAATAAAGCTGCACGCAAGCATCCCCTAATTGAGAACAGTTTCGTTGGAGATTCTGTACTTTGTAGTGAACAAGCCGATTTCATCTTACTAGAATTTACACCGATGCCGCTATTAGTGACTCATTTAGTCACCAGGTTTAGATAACCCATCCTTGCTGCAAGTAGACACGAGTATCTCACTCAGTCTGAACAACAGTTCCGTCGCATAGGCAATTGTATAGTGCGACCTCACAAATATTTTTTAGTCAACACATTTCAACTTTGTAGAAAAATTAGAAAAATTCAAGAAATTTTTAAAACAACAACAAACTTTTTATTCAGAATTTTTCAGAAAAATTCTAAGTACATATCCGGAGAATTCGCGTTGCTTTTGATAATTTTTTTTACTGACATTTCTAGGACCCTTTGCGAATGGGGAAGAAAATGCCTATCACAGTCAGAAAAAGGAAATATTAAAAATCAACGCGTATTCTCAGCCACTTGAAACTTGTTTTTCATTAAGCTAGAATTTAAGTGGCTACGAATTTTTCAAATTTTTTACAAATCATTCGACAATTTGGACTTATATGGTTTTGTTACATAATGAGCTGTATTTTTATAAAACCAAAATTGGTCAAAATGTCGTGTCCTAATTACTTTTCACATGACTATATATCCAAAAATTGGTGCAATACAAAAAACGTTCAAGGACTGAAAATGTTTGTACACTTTTGCTCTTTTAAAAGCAGTTTTGGAAATTCAAAATGGCGGCTTCAGTAGAAGTGACGCAATTCATCAAACCCACGAACCGACAAATAATGCCATTAATAAAATTCACAAAGCCTATTAAATGAAATAAAAGGATACTTTTTTAAGCATTGTGGGGGTCGCTGAATACAAATCTGGTGCCGGATTTCAAAAACTCAAAATGGTGGAGTCAACATGGAGGAAGGTTTCTATAGCTCAACATTTTTGCTCGAAACTTGATACTCTGAGGGTTTACGGGGTTTCTGGACTCAAATCTGTTATAAAATTTAAAAATGGCTTATCCAATATGGAGGCCATTTTTGAAATTCAGCAGATATGCTCTAAACTTAAGACTCGGGGCTTTTCGGGCTTGCTGAACTCAAATCTGGTGTCAGATTTTAAAAATTCCTAATGATCCATCTATAGTGGATCTACCATTTATAACGGAAAAGTTAAAATCGCACGTACGGACATGGCGTATGAATTACTCAAATGATAAATTTCCGTGAGAAATTTTAGCTGTATGTAGATTCGCAATTTAGAACTTTTAAAATCTGACACTCGATTTGAGCTCAGCAGACCCGAAAAGCCCCGAGTTTCAACTTGCTCTTTTTTACACTAAAATTTAATGGGCTACAAAATTACATACTCGGAAAAATTCTAAAAAAAAATTAAAAATTTGTGAATTTGTAATGTACTAATTTTACTTAACTTCAGGTTAAAGAAAAATCCATTACTCAAATTGTTGTAGAGTGCTCCCCATAATACCATTGTGATTTTTTAAATTTTTTTTGAGATGGTATATTTTCAAAAACCATTTTTTTTATTAAAAAAGGTGTATGTGAAAAATTTTTCAAGAAAAAAAATTTGATATTTAATTTCACAGAAAATTTCGATGTGTATGTGTGTTTTTTTCCAATTTTTTTTTTTTTTGTATGGGGGATGTATGCATCTGTTTTACTCTACCTGCATTCAAAACATTATTTTAAAAAAGAAAGTGTTTCTATGGGATATTCCCCACGCGTATAAAGAAATAGTTCAACTTTCTATTCGAAGAATTATGCAACTGAAACTATGACTGCTCCACCGTTCAACATATGTTTAAGTAAAATTATTGCCGCCCACATATGTATTTACATATGTACATATTTATATTAAACCGACCAAAGCTCAGGCGATTTATGCTGCTAAAATGTACCATTTTCTAAACACTTGCATTGAAACACACACTCAAACAAGCACACATACATACATACATATATACGTGAATGCATGTGCATTGGAATGTAACAAAACACCAAATAAGACCAAAGTTGCACAAATATATGCACTTCAACTCGCATAAATAACAACACACACACACACACACACACACACACATTTTGGTAAATTTACGATATTTTTATTTTTCCCGTTTTACGTTTCGGAGTATTGCGAATGGCAATAAATTAATTCCAACCATTGCACAGGACATCCTACCGAAGTTTATAGCATTTCTGCCATTGCTGCCACAGTACACATGCAACAACAATTCAGGCATGCATACACTAACACACATCCATACATGCATACACATCTACGGCCTTTAAAGCTCCATTTTGGTCGTTCCACCTCACTGCCTGCCTGCCTGCCTGCAGCTGTGCGCTGAACTGTGTTGCGTTGAGTTGCGCCCGGTTGCGCTTCGTTGCTGCTGCTCTTGCACATTGCAGTCGTCATTTGTTATTGCTGCAATGCGAATTGTGCTCGTAATGTTGTTGCAACATATATAAATTGTTGCTGTTGCTTACAAAATGGTTGCCATTACACTGCAACAGTTGTTGTTTCAAGGTATATTTTTGTTGCTCGGCATATTGTTGTTGTTGTTGTTGTGGTTGTTGTTGTTGTTGTTGTTGTATGAAGATATACGAGTATAGTAAACCTTCAATTGAGGGCAATAGCAACAGCGCGCTGGCCGGTAGTGGGGTCGTCGTCGAACAAAGCGAACGAAATTAAAATGAAAGTGTGCAAAAATGTGTACAGGGGCGCCAGTGACCCTTTATTTTTGAGAGGGATTCTTTAGTGATTAGAATGGTGTGATTTCGGACAATGAAGGCATTAACCCTGGAACACTGATCCTATTTTTAATACGTAAACACTAATTATTAGTCGAGTCGCCTATTATGTATTTAGCACTGCTTTTTTTAAGTTTTAAAGCTCCGATCGTTTTAAAATATATTTTATATGTTATTATTTTTATATTTTTTTAGTAAAATAAAACAAAGGTTTTGCGGCTATGTTATAGTTTAAATCAGAACTGTTAAATAATGATAATTATAAATAATTACTTAATTTTAATTACATGATTATTTTTCTATTCTTCATTATTTTTAAATATTTTTGAAATTTTTGAATTATATGATTAATATAATTATTTGATTATTTTCAATTATTTTGATTTTTTTAATTACAAAGTTGCCCAAGAAGAATAACAAAAACCCAAAAAAAAACAACACTGGTTGCTTCCAGTGTCCTCCATGTCTACATATCAAAATTTGATTTCGATTTGAAATCTCTTTTTTTCAATACAACTTAAGGAACTCCCTTCGTAATAGTTTTTAATCATTACTTTACGGCACAAGCTCGAATTCCTCGGATTCCCCCAAATACCCCTCTTCAGCACAACGCCACTGCCACTGTCCACTCGAAATATGGCGGTTGTTGCACTTACGAGCGCTCGAGAATCCCTACCCTGTTATGAAACCTTACAAAAGAAGAGCTGTATGCGCAATAAAATCCAAACTTCCAATGCAGCAACAATAAAACCCTACGAAACAGAAAGCCAAAAAAATATGGAAGGAAAGAAAAAAAGCGAACGACTCTGAGGAGCTACCAGCAGCAGCCAGCCTGCATTCACTGGCAACCAGCATTTGCCAGCTAACAAATACTGCATACCAACCACTAAATACTTGGATGAGCATGCTGGCAGCCGTAAAAGTAGGAGCTCCCGTCAGCCAAAACAGCCGCCAGTGAAGTGAAGCATTGCATTCCAACCAGCAGACGCGCCAAGAGGCAACCGAACCGGCAAGAGTGAGGGGCTGCGAGTTCAACTCACGAGTGCACCACCAACACACTGGCAAGACGTAAGAAAGGCGGGTCCATTTCCACGGCAACGATAAAATACAATGGAATTGTGGTATTCGGTGCGAACAAAAGAAGGACGGGGACTGGAGACACTGCTCTAGAGAGACAGGCAAGCCGAGTTGTTGGAGTAAGTGCAACAAAAGCTTGCAAGTGAATTTTTCTTTTTTTCGTTTCTTTGCTTTGCTGGTTCTTTTCTTTCCATTTTTTTTATTTTATTTTTGGCAAATTCATTTTGTGCGTTTTTTGGCTATGCCAGGCACGTTGCCATCTTTTTCTAAAAATTTATTTTTACTATTTTTTCAATGTCTGCTGTTGGTTTTTTATTTTTTCTTCTCTTTTGTGAAAATAAATGCAAACACGTGTAAGGAAAATGGTGGCGATGTAGGAGCTGCTGTGGTTCCAGTTCAGCACAGTGTTGTCCAAAATGTGGGTGAAGTATTGTAACTGCATTAGGGGGCATTGGAAATTTCCGTTTCTTGAAAACTTGGCATGCTGAGTGGCTATTCGTGCTGGAAGTTATATGATGTACTTGAACTTATAAAAATTGAGAATGGAGAGGGAAATTGAGTGCAAAATATGCAAGGAAGATTTCTTCTTTTTGTAGTTACAACGAAGCATTTTCTGGAATTTAATTAGGAAAATTGTAATAGCGGAAATCAATTTCGCTAATAGTAATTTTTTTACTTTTCTCATATTTAAGCGTTCATGAAGGGGCTTTATTTAGTTAAACATTATTTTCAAACGCACCCGGAAATATAGCATTCAGAGATCGAACTAGGAAAATAAAATATTTTGCGCTTCAGCCAAATATTTCGCCGAGTTTCTGTTCTAATTTGTATTGCGCGTCTTGATATTGTCCCACAAATTGAGGGACACCGCCTTTGAAGGGCAGATGGTTTTTTTGTAGAAGTTTTCTTGTGGCAATAATATGTTCGAGGTTTTGTGATTGCCTGCCAATGACGAGTCTTTTTTTTTAGAACAATTATCTAACTTATAGACAAACTAACGGGCTAAGAATGGGTAATTTCAGATCTGCAGTTTTAAGAAAAATATATGAAAGTGCTGACAACCAACCTAGATGTAAAGCTCCACGCGAGATGTGTCGATGACATCATAAGTCTTGCAACGGGAGACAGGGAAGAACAAACTCTAGGCTATTTCAACGGCCAACGCACAAATATGAAACTCAATGAGAATAAAAAAAACCTAAGGAAAAATAAACTATTTGGACATAACGATTAAAGCAAATAATTATAACAACAAATGCGAATTCTAAATATATAGATAGCCTACGACCACAGACACGCTAATATATAATACTTCAAACCACCCTCAATATCACAAAAATGCCGTCTTTAGCCATCTTGTAACGAGGCTTGAACAAACGCCTTGGAAAAAGAAGCTTACAACAAAGAACTTAACACAATATATGCTATCGCGGAAAACAACTGATAAGAAAACACACAAAAACAGAGAAATGAAATAAGAAAGAAAATAATGACAAAACATCGGCATTCTTTACTCGTACGGGGAAAATATCATACAAAAGGTATTCCAAAAGTATGACAGAACAACATGGAAAATAGTGGCGTCTGAAACTATCGATAGTCGTCACTATCGATGGTATGCGATAGTTCTTTAGAAACCATCGATAACTATCGATAGTCTTTTAAACTTACAATTTCTTACAAAATTAGAATATTTCTTACAAAGTTTGCTGAGGCCAGTTTTAGAAATTTTACAGAATGAAAAAACTTCTTATAGCCATTTTCTTCAAGAATTTCTCAAAACTTTTATTGAAACATTTTGCGTCATTAAAGCAAAGCAAAACTTCATTTGAATCGAAAGGAGTCGTGCTTATTAAAATACTTCGATTTTTTAGAGCTATTTACTTTATTCAATATCAGTTAATTACCTTTTTTAGTTATCTTCACGAAACTATCCATATTTTTTAATTAGTCATCAAAACACCCGCTGAAACTGGAAAGTAGAGTTGTCAAAATATCGATGGCACTATCGATAGTATCGATAGTTTCAATTTTTTTAGACTATCAATACTCATTGATAGTTTTTTCTTATACTATCAAAAATATCGATAGTTTAGTAAGACTATCGAACTATTGTGGGTAATACCCGAATTTTTTAATTTGAATCAAAAATTTTGTTTTTTAGTGTTATGCCGACGTTATATTCAAATATGCACGCATTTAGGTCAAAATACATACATATGTTAATCGTAAATCCTGTTTTGTTTGTATAACTTGTGTTTGTTTTTGAACTTTCTAAAAAGAGAAGTATTTTGGCTAAGCANATTTATTTCACTATGATCCTGTAAAAACAAAGCAACATAACTGACTTAGCGCTATCGATAGCGCTATCGATAGTGCTATCGATAGTTTTGTTTTTTTCGAGACTATCGTGAATATTGATAGTTTTTCTGAAAACTATCAAAACTATCGATGGTGTGACTATCGATAGTTTGACACCTCTACTGGAAAGTGCTGGTAAATGTACGCTGCCGAAATATCTTTTATTAAAAGGTGATTTCTCAAATGCGCATGCAAAGTGACAATAAGCGATAAAACAATATTGTAAGAAAAACCAAAACTATCGATGGTGGTACGACAGTCAAAAACTATCGATAGTTTCGATAGTGCCATAGATAGTTTCAGACCACTAACGGAAAGGATACTATAAAATAGTACAAACGAAGAAGAGCAACTGCACAAGCAAGTCTTATATAAGACAACTTGCGAGTGTCAAGATAGTTAAATAAGACAAAGATATCGTGAACATATAAGGGACTACAACAAAAAAATGCTAGAGCCATCTACGGCACCGGAATCTAACTTCGCTAACCAAATGACAGAAAACCAATGTACGCCAATGAAAATACAGTGTCGATCAAAAAAGGATGAATGATGTTTCGTTTTTAATATTTACAATATATTTCAGAGTAAGTTTTTTTGATTTTTTTTTTCATAAAAACATGGTTGAAGCTTTAACAAAAATTATGTAAATCACACTTTCAAGAACTTAGAAAAATTTCACAAACTTGTATCTAAATTTCGAGCTTTTTAACCAGAATTTTTGGAAACTTTTTTGGGAAAGTTCTCAAATTTTTAAGCTTGTCTAAAAAATTCCTAAAAATTCTGGTAAAAACTTCGAACTTAAGATAAAAATTTGTGGAGTTTTTCTAAGCTTTGTATAAAGTTTGAAAATGTGATTTATATAGTTTTTGTTACGCCAAGAACCATATTTTCATAAAAAAAAATTCAAAATAAATTTTGCTTGAAAAGTATTGTTAATATTAAAAACGAAACGCCATTCATCAATTTTTGACCCTCACTGTAAATGCTTTAAGATTTTTCTCTGGATTATTCAAGACTTTTTGGTGTTCATCGTATTTAATTTTTGTGTGGATATTTTCGCTATTTTTTAGCTTATTTTCGAAACTTTTTTGGGCCCTTTCAGGAACCCATAAGATGTTTCTATGAAGGTTAGATCTAAAAATGTATTTATATATTAATTATTATAATAGATTGGCGCTTACACATATGTATGTAAGTGTTTAGCCGAGCTTCTGCTCCGATTAGTGGCGTGCGCCTTGATGTTGTCACACTCAGGGCAAGGACCTACAGCTTTATGCCGACTCCGAACAGCGATTGTATTTATATAAGAAGCAGTTTTTCATGACCGAAATACACTCAGATATTTGCCATTGACTGCCAGGGTGACCGATACTAGAAACAACTTTTTCTTTTATTTTTAATGTTAGCGAGAAACTGGGCTCGATTCCAGAGTCTGTGGAACAGGCTAGTACTGCTAATCACTGCACCACAGCGGTGATATATCTTAACTTTCCTAAAAAAAAAACTATAAAGCAAAAACTAGTTGCTACTTTTCTTGCTCGAAATATGAAAAACCAAAAACCTTTTTGTTTTGTCCTTACATAATAAAATGCTTACTCACTATGTACATACATACATTTTACGATATCAATCGCTTCATTGAAGAGTCTTATTCATATTAGTAAGCTGCATAATGCTTTAAATAATTCTTTTTTATCCTTACATAGGCCATCACTAATATGCTACGGTTACGGTACCCAGCTGCTTATGTCCTATAAAAATGGCTGCAGTGTCATCAGCCATCTTTCAACCTCCTTCCACTCCACTGTCACTTCCCCTTCCACTTTTATCGCGCATAATTCACACGCTCTGCAATGCATAGAACGTTCACAAATTTCTTTTTATCCCAACAGTTGAATCAAATCGCTGACTTGCGTTGTTGTTTTTAAATTTGTCTTATCGCGGCTGGTGCTCCTCCAGCCACACACCAACAAACTTACAAGTGGTTACACCCACTCGCACGCAGGCTTTTGGTTGCACGTTTGTAAGCTTGGCTGATTTTGTAAATCTTTGAGAAAATATTTCATCATTTATCATCTCATCGAAATGCTGACGAACATCAAAACTGTTGACTGACAACGAACGTCTGCCACAAACAAATGTCAACGATAGAAGCGCCAAAACCAAAAATACAAAGAATCGACAATCAACTGCAATTTAACAACAGCGGCACTTTCAAAGCCTAATGCCGCTTTTTCAAAGGAACAACTCCGCGCAGAGTATGTATGAGAGTCACGGTTGTCGCTGGTGAATTGTGGCTTTATTGTGCAAATTACTGTGGTACCAAAAGCTTAACAAGTGTGGTACCAAATGCCGCTTCTTACCATCCATCTGCTCCTTCCCCAGCACTTCTCGAGCGAGATAAATTACCAAACACTTAAGTTGGATTCGCGAGATTTTTATCGCTCGTGCCACAGCCCCAACTCCTTTGCCCATTCTACGCTCCACTGACTGGTTGCTTTGACTTCGCTGACATGCCATGGATTAAGCGATTTCCGCTGCGGCTGCTGCACTCTGTTGCGCTTAGCTGTCATTGTCGCCTCGTTGTGGTTGCTGTTATTGCTATCTTACCACTAGGTTTGTGAGGTGAGTTGGAAAAATGAAAAATATGCCAATTCATTTGGTTTAAATTACCCCAGTTTTGCGGTGTGTGGGATTGTTGCTTGTTGTCGCCTTAATGAGTACGCCCTGCTACCTACTTTGCTTACCCCACCGGCTGCGCCTGCCGCATAGACTTTATTTGATTAATTTTCTCCGATAACCGGCGCAGATAGCGCAACTCACTTTTCATTTTAAAGTCGCCGAAGCGAGTACGGTCGAAACACATTCATTATTTGCGGATATGGAAACAATTTTTTGGTTGTGAGTTGCAAGTTTAAAATGAAATATTTATTTAATGAGCCACACCAATCACGGAGGTGAAAGTGTAATATTTTAATGTCTATCGAATTTTTCAAAGCTACTAAGATTTCATGATAGATTGTCAAATCCTTTCAAACTGTAATCGAAATATTTTTAAGGAAAAAATTAATCCAACCAAATGATTTGTATAGAGCTTACATGTCCATGCATGGCTGAGTGGATGATCGACCTATCTCGGCAGCCGGTTTGAAAACGCCCCATATCAGGAGATTTTTAAAGAACGCCGTATTTCAGAATACTGTTGGGGATAACCCACTGCGACTTTAAGATCTATTTTGTCGGCTTCATGGATTTATAGTGTGTTTATTAAACCAGTACCCGAGAGAGACTTTAGAGTGGAATCTAAATCTACGGATTTCACTTCACCCTCGGCTATTAAATGTTCGCCCAGGTGTCTTTTGCATTTATCTATCAGTGCAAGACACTCTTCTTTATTCTTGGATAAGCTCGAGCATTCCTTAGAGCGTATTAGGTTATATGTCCCTAAAAGTGCTGTGGACTGATCTAGACCTGGTAGATTATCCCAGTAGAGATTTCTTTGAGCCTCTTCCTCTAACCGGATAAGGGCTCTGGCTCTCTGGGCTGATGAAAATTGTTAATGCTCCTTTTTTCTCTAACATCCTTTAATACCAATATATCCCGGAATCCAAAAGCCCAAACTCGATTGGTCAGAACAAAAGTGTTCAGCTTTTCTAGGCACTACATCACCAGTTTAGATGTTACCTGGTGATATCTGAGGGCCTTGACAACCGCTTAGCCGTCAGTCAGGCAAGTCTGGCCTGGAAAATGGACATATGTTTTCCCATGGGTTCCGCGTATCCTAACCGCAGTACAACTACACCGGTAACCTCTTCGGTAATTGAGCCATCAGTGTACTAGTTAATCATGTTTTAGTTTGTCTGATATGTCTTCTTATTACTCAGATCAATTTGAAACCTCTTTGTAAAGCTGAACCTCGGATGCATGGCATCCCTCGGTATTGCAATTTCAGTGCACTTCTTAGTAAGAATATCCAACTTCCTTGGCGTATGACAGTTGCAGGAGGTATATTCTACCAAGAACTCGCTGTTAACAGCAAACTTAAGCTTCCGGATTTCTACAGCATGTCTCAAGCAAAGGTCGCAACTATGTATATGGGAAGCAGTCGACTGGCTACCAACTGTAAGGGTAAATATTTACTGTATACGCCAAGCCACAATCAGGGCTACAGAATCGCTTATAGTGCATTCGAAAGTGTTCAAGGAATACTTGATCTTCTCCCGGTATCCTCGGTATACTTCCAAATTAAGCTAGCTTGGGTCCGAGAATAAAGTGATATTGAAGGAAGCTGCATGGCGGATGACTTCGCCAGGCAACCTATGGACTACTCCTGCATAATTGGGTGTATGGTCGGCTCAACGAACGCTGCCCGAAAACCGCAGACATGCAAAGTCCTTTTGGCCGGTGGTTGATGGCGGGCTCTTATACAACTGGCTAAGCGCTAGGTGTCCTTACCCGGTAATGTACATTAGCAACACTTGCGGGACGACTTAGTATCACATTTCTGCGTCAGAGGAATCGTTCACTGAGATAATATCAGACGCCAAAACAAGGAAAGCGGAATGGTAGGACGTCTAAATGACTGCCCAGGCAAGTTCCCCCAAACGCTGTTTGAAGGAATTCGTGTAGTATCAAGATGGTGCACGCACTGGACCCACTAAGTTAATTCACTGGAATATATAATATATATATTTTAACAAGTTTGGCAATTTTTCTTATTTCTTTAACCATCTTATTAAGCTTAAGGCCGTTTTTAACGAAAATTTGTTTTCGAAAAATAGCAACAATTTACACATGGTAGAAGTTATAGCTGCTATTTCGGAGATCACCAACTCTCCGCATTAGATTTCGTTATCGAGTTCACTGGGACTCTTTTATTTTGAAAAAAAAAATTACTTTCTTCCGGGTGGCAAAGGCCGGGAAATTCAAACTGTGGTTCCGGGTATCAATTTCTACATGGGAACACTAAGGAAGGTGTAGTGGGTGAAGTGGGATGCATATATTTGTCGGGAAAACCAATCTGAAGTTTCAGCTATTACGGAAGCTGTAAAAAGACTCGGAAATTGTGTTGGTCTGCTGCAGATCTCTTCAGAAGATAGATAAACAGAACCACGCAAGACTCGGATCTCAAGGCAAAGATGGCCTGGGTGGGATGGAAAAAGGTCACGAAGTTTATTTTGGCGCTTACATCTCTACCAAATTTTTGGCCGAGTCTCTCCTTCAATTTTTGAAGAGCGTCTTCATGTGGTTATACGAATTGTATTCAAAACAAAAATAGGGGTTTTCGCTTATGTTTTATTCAGTTCGATATAAGAAATAAACAGGGATATTTTTTACAATTTTGGTAAATTTTTTGACAATTATTTTGCACAGCGCACGACCTCTTAGGAAGTGAGGATATATCTTTCGTCATCGGAACTTTAGCGGTCCAATAATTTCTAGATTCGTAAGCAGAACGGCTCGGTGCATTGTTGCGTTGAAAACTGTGAGCAAGACCAGAAGGTCATACATCTTCTCTCCAAAGTAGTAATTAATGTATTTTGGCGCAAGATTTTGCCCAACAATAACAAACAAAGTTTACCCATAGAATTTCAAATTCATTAATTTTTATCTTTCCACGTGAAAGCGCCAAACAGTGCTGCCATTTCTAAAATTTTAAACTTCGCTAAAATTGCCTTTTCATACAAGTGTTAATTACGAATATCCTTTTTCCGCTGCATCACGCCAATGACAGTCTCAGACACTGCGGCAGCATGCCAACAAAACAGCAGGGACGCAATGAATAAGCAAAAGTAGTAGTTGTTGTTATTGCGGCTGCTCTTCATTAAATAGCCGCGTTGAAGCAGAAATTCAGCTCAAAAAAAAAAGAATGGAGCAACGCAAATCGAACAGCAATCAGCAATTCATCCGCGGCATCCTCAAGCGCACAAGAACGCATCCTTGCACAGGACAGCCATTTCTCTGGGCTTAAGTTTTATACCAGCGCGCTTGCTCATCCATTTAAACAACACTAGCTTCTCATGTACTTACATACATACATACTTACAGTGGCGGTCGAAAATGAATGAATTGTATTTTGTTTTTAATATTTACAATGTTTTTCAAGCTAAAATTTTTTTTGATATTTTTTTATATAAAAATATGGTCCACGCTTTGACAAAAACTATATAAATCACACTTTCAAATATTATGCAGAATTTCACAAATTTTTATCTAAATTTCGAGCTTTTTAACTAGAATTTTTAGACATTTTTTGGGTCAGCAAAAAAAAATATTAAAAATCAACGATATTTTATAGCCGCTCAAAACTTTCACTCGTTTTACTAGAATTTTAAAAGATGGTTAACTACATACCCAAAATTAAAAAATTCTAGTTAAAAATTTCGAAATTTAGATATTCTGTACAAAGTTCGAAAGTGTGATTTATATAGTTTTTCTTAAAGCATTTTATAAAAAAGTATCAAAAAAATGATTGCTTTAAAAACATTGTAGATATTGAAAACTAAAAATCATTCATCCATATTTGTTCGCCACTGTTCATATACATACATATGTATATGGCTATGTATGCCTAATGGTTATTTGCTTTTGCTTTTGCTTTTGGTTGCTCATGCAACTTGAACATTTTTTCAATTTTAAATGAATTTTCGTTCAATGAATTTTTAAATTAGAAAATTACTTTCTGTTGCCAATTTTTCTTCTATGAAGTATGTATGTACTTGTATTTGTACTTGCTTATACTCTTACACTCTTTCGCCTTTGCTATTTTCCTCGAATTTTTCTGCTATCCAACATCCATCCAACCCGTTGCATCCTTTATCCTACTTACGTCAGAGTTGATGAATTTTTAGCCATCCTCAGTGGAGCAACCCGTTACCGATAGTTCGCTTGAGTGTAGATGACACGCAAGCTATGAGTTGTCGAGCGTTGAGCAGCGCAAATAGCCATTAGCAAAAACGCTTATTAAAAATTTACATTTCATTTCAGTGTTGCTGCTGCTGCTGCTGCTGCTTTTGCTGTTGGCACTTTCTTCACTCCTTTGGTTCTGGTCTCGTCCTCAGCCATCTTTTGTTTTTTATAGACTCGCCTTATTTGAGGAGAATCATTTTAGCAATTTACTGCTTTGCTGCAGCGGCTAGTGCAAGTCAAAGGGGTTAGTTGTAGATTTAGAGTGGTTATTGAAATTTTTGATACTTGTGAGTAATTTTGTTTGATATTTTGCTGCTTTTGTTGGTATATTTTGGTTACTTTGTTTAATTATTTTAATATATTCCAGGGCTCAGCTCAACATAATTTAATAACAAAATTTGAATTTAATTCGTTTTCTAAAAAAGCGACGTTGTTATATGAATTTAATTCTAAGCAGATACTTTGCCGACTATTTCCGCGAAAGTGGGTCGAAAAGCGCTCTCATGATATAAAAACTAAATCTGTTACCCCTTATCAAATCAATTCATCGCTAGTTACTTTACTAAAAAAAATCTACACCCTCTGCGCTTCAACATGAAGACCTCCAGAAAAGTTGTTGAGTGTAACAACCACAACTTTCTTGAGTTCTCGTAGTTTAAATGTGCGCCTAGAATTTTCAAGTTTTGTAGTAATGAAGATCCAAAAGCAAGTGGCCGGTCGATAGAATATGGTGGAATCCACTGTTTCCAAAATTCCCTTGCGTTTAGTTGAGAAAATCTCGCGCTTAGAGTATAAACTAGCTTGAAATAGAGTTAAAGTACTTCTAAATACGTTGAAGATTCGTATGGAGTGGCAAGCGAAAGAAGGAGCTTACTAAATTGAGAGTATCAAAGGAGTTGCACTGAACTCGGTAGTTAACTAGCCACTGTAAAAGCGGCCTTGAGCAGTTAAGTAGACAAAAAATATTCGTCGAAAATTCTTAGAGCAATTACTAAAGATAAACATATCGATGGTCATGTGCTATAACGACACAATTCAAAATTCAAAAAATAAAAACTGTTACTACTGTTAAGTGGTTCTTGTCTCTAATCCTTGTCTAATCCATTTCCATCCCTTACTAATGGAAGTAGTAAGGATTGCAAAAGTAAGTACAAAAGATTAGACATGGATTCGACGAGAATTAGAGACATGAGTCACTTAACAGTAGTACCAGTTTTTATTTTTTGAATTTTGAATTGTGTCGTTATTGCACAGGACCGTCGATATCCACCTAATAAATCTTGTATTTAAATATAATTGTCAGAAATTATGCGGCCATATGTCTATTTAGCCTCATAACTTATAACAACATCTAGTCTGTAGTCACAATACTACCAGGTCACAAAGACTCCTTCAGAATACCTGGCTGACCCATCAGCATGCCTTTTATTTACCTCTTTCTGGAAGTGTGCCTAATTCTCATGAAGTTTGGGCTTCCTAGCACTTTTGGGTTCTCCCGGTAAGGTCTTCTTAACAATCGCTCCCTGACTCTAAAATATTCCTAGATAGCCTTACATGGACGTCCTCTGGCCTTATTCTTCCTTCTTTACCTACATACAAATATGCCTCTTGAACCACATAGAGTTTTACCGGGTTGTGTTCTCCCAGAGTTTACGGTTTTTAACATAATATTACAATACAGTATCATACGTGATTTGGGTGACCGGCCACATGGGAATAGAAGGTAATGAAATAGCAGACGGGACTGCCAAGAACACCACCAGTCTTAATCTCGAACATACAAAGTACATTCGTAGACCACTGCTGCACTTGTACAACGAAATATACGATAATATGATTAGGCAGTTCAGGGCTAGATGGAATGAGTTAACTACTTGCAAAACTTCAAAAAGTATGTACGAAAATGGGGGAAGCAACTATACTCGCTTCTGCTTACGGGGCATATCCTGGTGGCTGCTCATGCACTAAAAATAGGTATCACTAGCGTGGACAGGTGCTGGAAGTGTCGTGAGCGGGATACCGAGGAAACCTTGGAGCATCTTATCTGCCGATGTCCTGCACAGTCAAGAACACCACTAAAATGCTTGGGAGCCTACCAATTCGAAAAGTTAGAGGACATCTCAAAAATAGGGCTGAAATTTCTACTTAAAATCGCAAAAAACAAATGTTGACATCCTTTGTGATGTCTACTTTAATGCGTAGAAACGAGCTCCAAGTGGCAACGCTAACGACCTACCAGTCTATGTGCGGCTCAACGCCGCGGCCAGATTAATCTAATCTTAGACCTGTTTTTAAATTACCAAAAACTTATGTTCAGCTTTTAGGCACAATAGATCTCCTGGACGCGGTGCATTCCTCAACTGAATATCTTTCTATCTATCTATTTTCAGCTGTTTACTAACCAAAGTCCAATTTTGAAATGCCCAAAACGATGTGTCCAGTTTTTCAATTGTCAACAAATTACCAAAAAATTAAATCCGCTTTTGTTTTACCAAAACTAAGTTTTCAAATGTCCAAAAATTATTTTCCTGTTTTTAAGTATCCAAACACTAAATTTTATATACACTTCTAAATTTTATGTCCAGTTTTCAGCTTTTTAATTATCAAAAAATTATGTCCAGTTTTAAATGCTCAAAAATTTTTGTTAAGTTTTAAATTGCCAAAAATTTGGCAAGGTTCGAAGTTGCCAAAAAATTATGTCCTTATTTTTTTGTGCCAAAACTTTACGTCGAGTTTTTTACTGTCCAAAAATGTATCTCCAGTTTGTGAGTGTTCCAAAAATGGTATCCATGTTTTTAATTTTAAATTATGAGAAGATTCTTAAACAAGGGAAGACGTGCCCACAGAGGTTTCTCGCACTGCTAACCATTTTTTATGACTGTATTTTGCAATAATTTTTTATTAATTCAACTTCTTAGCCCTTATTATTTTCCTACTTTACATTTATGGCAAATTTTCTAAGTTAATAAACTCTTTCTCTACATATTGCCCCTCCTTCCCTCAACGTCATATTAAGACAATGAAAAATTCGCCAAACAATAAATTGAAAATGTTTCGCCAAAGGGCACAATTTCGATTAAGACAGATTAAAGTCGTCAGCAGTCAGCCAGTCAGTTTGCCAACAAAATTTACACTAAATAAAATATAAGCAATAAATATGTATGTATGTATATATTTATGTATGTGTGCTTGTATAGAAATATATGAATACATACATACATATATATTTATGTACATATTTAAATCCATTTTGTGTGCGTACATCTAACCGTTCTGGGGAAAATTCAACCAATTGCCGGCCACATCACTTGAATAACTAATTGGCAAAATATGAATTTCGGCGTTGCATGCAGCATAGAATCGCGAAGCAATTTCGAGTTTTACTACAAAATCAATGCCCACTAAATGAGTATTGAGATACAGAACGAGCGCTGCACATCCTTTCGAGGATGCTTTATGAATTTTGCCAACAAAACTGTCAGTGAATTTCAAAATTGTTTGTTGTTGACTTGTCACAACGCTAGCTGTGGCGGTAGTTATTTGCGTTGGTGTTGTTGCGGCACGAACTAAAGGTGTCGAAGCATTGCAGTGGCAAAACAAAATTCAAAATATTACTGCACGCAGCCACAACGACAGGGCAACCAACAACAACAACAGCAACAGCAAAAATGGCAGCTGCAACAACAAAGACACTTTTGCACGAACACCCAGCCAAAAAAAAAAAAAAAAAAAAACAAGATGACTGCGACGCCGGCAATGACAGCTACAACAACAGTAGCAAATGCGCTTTGGTTAAGCTGGTTATGTAGCAGTGGCTGCGAGTGAGTGCATGTACGTATGTATGTAAGTTCGTACGTGGCAACACCGTGTGGCAAGAAGGATTAGCAACTCGACTCTGGGCGCTGCAGCAGCCAGCTAGGCCACCTTAAAGCCGCACAACAAAATTTGATTTGTATTACTGCGGTTTACCTTTTTCGGTGGCGAAGTGTAGCGGCGCTGAAGCAAACAAGAAGAGGAAGCAGAAGAAGACGCGGAAGAAGGTTGCAGGGACTACTCCTAGTCAGCTTGCGGCAGCCACTGCTATTTTGCATTTCGAATGCTGTGAATGCAAAGTTCTCTGAATGGATTGTGCGGCTAACCGAAACAATTAAGGAAATTCATATAATGCGGACAAGCAGCCAAGGTATATACATAGTTTTTGGTGAAAAGCAAGCGGTTGTGGATACAGATAAGAAGGTTACATACACAAGGAGAGTCGCAAGAAAGCACGTAGACAGCAAGGCTGGCAAGCAGGCGCACAGGTACGCAGCAGGAAGTCACCAAGCAAGCCATTCAACCAACTAGCTAACTAACTACTCAGCAAAGGAGTCGACGAACCAACCAACCAACCAACCAACCAGGCAGTAAAGCAGTCAACCAGTGATTGCAGAAACCAACTTCAATAGTTGGACAGCTGCATGGATGGGGTAAAGGAAAATCGTATGTAGTTAGCGTAGCGGCACTCGTCCCCATTAATAGTGCAACATTTTGCTGCCACATCACTCCAACTACTTGCTCTGCTGTCTTGTGTAGCCACAACTTGCAAATGATATGTCCGATATGGACGTGCAGGCAGACGTACATTCATACATACCAAGGGACCAAGACTGACAGCGGCAGTGCCAACAACAGATTGGTTCGCTAGTGCGGTTACGGAGCATGAGTTCCATCCATGAAAATTTTGCAAATGTTGCAAGCAGATTTATCAAAAATGTTTATTACACAAAACAGCGAACTTCTAAACAATTCTGCTTGATTTATTTTTGTTGTGCTTTGACACTTGCAGCACTCGTCTTGTACTTAATTGAAAATCTGTGTTGATTTCGATTGTCATATAGTTGGTAATGTGCTGCCGACAATGCTGATGGCGACATGGCAGCGGAAGATAATTGCATTAAATTATTAATAAATATTTAAGAATATTTAGTTGAACATGAACAAATGATTAGGGCTCTAAAAGGTTCTTCCCTACAAAGTCGAAGCTTATTGTGGTGCTGAACGTCAATTTACGCACCCATATTAGTATGGCGCGTGGATACCAAGGAAGCTATTTTGAATTCGACCTTCCTTTCGTCTTTTCCAGTATCTGACTTATAGCTGAGCGCTGTCCGTTAATGTACTTATTTACCAGATTTATGACTCCTCGATCACTAGCTTTCCGTGGATGTTCTTATAGAAATTCGCTGGAGTCTTGAAACAATCCGTAAGTCGCCTAACTAACCAAACTCTCAGACTTTTCCTGTCAGCCAACATTTCAAGCTTTCCACACACATGTATTCCATTTTTTCTATTTGTATTACCGAAAATACGCCTCGCTTCCCTCTTCAGCTTCTTATGTCAATGCACAGCGTGGCGCTTTTGATAGCATCCTTTTTTCTGCTCAATGGCGCGATATTCCTTTTAACAGAAAACGGCGGCCATGAACCTATATGAATCCTTTTCTGCTGAAACCTATCATGTCTCGGCCCCCAAAATATGTTTATCAGCCCATTTCTGGGCATTCCACAGAGGGCTCAGAATGCTCCGCCGTCCACTTCCTTTCTCAACTTGCCACTGAAATGATCTATAACGATTTTTATATCGTAGCGTCGGTGGCATTTTTAAAGGCGCTCCAGGCGCTCATAATAGAGATGTTTGGCCCCTTCATTCGAAATGTTTTAACGCGAATTGTAACGGCATCTTTTTCACTTGAACTATATCACTCGGCTATGAAGTCTATTCTATTTCCACAACAGCGGATTCTACGTACGGAAAATACTGGGGTCTTCCAAAAATCTTTCGTCCGTGGGGCAATATGTACCTCACAAGATTGGTCAGAACTCTTCTTACCTAGACTGGCACTGAGTCTAGTCACTGCTGTGTATGCCATTAGAACTCCACTTCGGCTAGGTGCAGCGGAAGACGACCTTGCGTGACAATTTTTGCCAAGTCGGTTACGGGAAGATTCGACTATTGGCTAAAAAAAGCGGAAAAAGTGGGAAAAGCACTTGAAGATCTGCAACATCACCACAGGCGTGAGTAAGATTAATCGTAACGTACACCAGGGACCAGACGGAATGTGATAGCAGAGTGGAAATCACATTTCGTAATGGCGCTTCGTCGAATCCGATGAAATGCATCGGTTATTTTAGGCAAAAATTCACAATTCTTACTTCGGTGTATAAAGCCAAGCGTCGAGTGATCATAAGGGCACACCAACATCCACATTCCTAGTAGAGTCAAATTACAAACTGTACAAATGCTTTTGACAAGTCCATAGATACCGACGCTTCTCTCCATGAGATGTCTACGATTAAGGCCAGGTGCTATCTCGGTGTTTATGGCAATAAGTGCGGTAGTAGAGATGCGTTTGCGGATGTCATGCTCATGATTCACTTTTGATATCCACACATAAAGAATGACAAGAGTAGTCCTCTACAAGATGAAGACCTTGTTTATGTAGCGTACTTCCGCAAACCCCATGGCATCCGAACTTCGCGGCTTGTAAAACATTGAGGCCTCCTCTTTCCAGCTACAATTCAAGTGGTGAACGATGGTGTCGGTACTTAAGTGGTAAGTTGTCCAGTATTTGCTAAAGCTACCTTTCTCATGGAAAAAAATAACTAGAGCAGTATCATACTCTTGCTAAATAATCGAATGGTGGCATGATGGTCCAAGTGAACGGCACATACTATTTCGTCAAGGAGCAACGAATCCAGACATACAAATGAACCTCACGCACTACATACAGGAAATAATGGAGATACAATCGCCAAACTTTACAAACAGTTAATTAGCGGAGATCAGCCACCAGTCATCGCAGACGAAGAGCCGCAGTAGCCCCGAGATAATTGCAAAAGTCTGGCCAATTAGGGTCTGTTAGCAGATGAAATATTTATCAATACTCGATATCGTTACGCCCAATATCTGCCTGGCTTGTGAAGCCCACCCCAAGACGAACATCCAAAGTAATAAGCATAAGTAAGCTTACATATGGTACATTTATTTTTTTAAAAACGTCACCTATCTAAAAATAGAAGAATAGGAATGGAAATACAGCCATCAACCGAAACGAAATGCGAAAGTCTTTGAGATCACTGAAATCGAATCTTAAGTCCATTGTATGCCTTAATCATGTTTGGTTGCATTACTTCAAAAAATCTTTGCATCCTCAATGAATTTATGATGGTATCAAATGAAGCCTAAACAGATCGAATTCTAACCACCTCATATTAATTTCCAATTTATACCTACCTATAAGCTTTTGGAAACCTAAATAATTGTTTAGACTGAATGAAAAAAATGAACAGCAGTCAACACATAGTTTTTAAAAGTTGGCTATCCCTCTAATCTAACTACGAAAATTAAAAAAAAAAACACATTAACAATTCGTATGTATACAACAAATATTGAATATTTGTGACAAATAAACTTATTTAGAGCATCGACTGTGAAGCAGAAAATGTAGCTTAATTATATTTACTTTTAGGCACAACTAACCGTAAGCAAGACATTAAGTAACGAAAGTTACTTACATTCTTATTTAACGGGTGATTTTTTTGAGGTTAGGATTTTCATGCATTAGTATTTGACAGATCACGTGGGATTTCAGACATGGTGTCAAAGAGAAAGATGCTCAGTATGCTTTGACATTTCATCATGAATAGACTTACTAACGAGCAACGCTTGCAAATCATTGAATTTTATTACCAAAATCAGTGTTCGGTTCGCTTTACGTCCGATTTATGGTCTACATAATCGACCAAGTGAGCAAACAATTAATGCGATTGTGACCAAGTTTCGCACTCAGTTTACTTTATTGGACATTAAACCAACCACACGAATGCGTACAGTGCGTACAGAAGAGAATATTGCGTCTGTTTCTGAGAGTGTTGCTGAAGACCGTGAAATGTCGATTCGTCGCCGTTCGCAGCAATTGGGTTTGCGAAACACATTTCGAACCGAACACTGATTTTGGTAATAAAATTCAATGATTTGCAAGCGTTGCTCGTTAGTAAGTCTATTCATGATGAAATGTCAAAGCATACTGAGCATCTTTCTCTTTGACACCATGTCTGAAATCCCACGTGATCTGTCAAATACTAATGCATGAAAATCCTAACCTCAAAAAAATCACCCGTTACATTAAAATTGAAGTTTCTGTATGTATGAATATACACATGTACATACATATGTATTTATGTGTCATATTTGGTATATAGTATGTACAGTTTACTTTGCATTAAACCAGCACCACTTGACATAACATGCGAAAATGAGTTCATGCACATATGTACATATTTATGCACACTACACACATTTATGTCAACTGGCTTCCAACAAAATACCGATAACCCCATAAGTTAAACTCTTTTTGATTACTTTACTCAAGACTACATAAACTACTTCCAATGCATATACATTGAGAAAAGCACTAATTTTCTCATTTACCTGCTACCATTTCCTCCACTCTCCCTCTCCTGCTCTATCTTCTGTCAGCACATTTTCTATGCGCCTCAGCATTTCTTGTTTACTTGACTAGTTTGTTTACCACATCGTAAAATTAATGAGTATCCAAACGACGGATGCTTATGCAGGTAGGTGGCTGTGGCGCAAGAAGCTACAAAATAAGTGCGGGGGGCGGGGGGGAGGCTAAATGTGGTAGCTATAAAATCAATAACCCATGTAGCCGCACACAAATTAGCCGCTCCACCTGACTTGCACGGCGTGGGGAGGCTAAGCACAAATACATATACATATATAGGTAATGACTTCATCATCTTCGTCATCTGCGAGAAACTCTGAGCGGGGGCCCACTTCAGTCCAGCAACGCCCAGGTCATTCATTGTCTGCATTGAAGAAAATAAATGAAATCCATTATTACAGCTGAACGAGCTGGCCAATACGATGATGACAGCAGCGGGTAACGGCAACGGCAAAGGCGACGGCAAAAGCGATGGCGACGGCGACGATGAGGACACCGACGACACCAACGACATAAAAAATTCATTAAAAGTAATAAACTAATTCCATTCGATCCTATTAAAAATCATTTTCGAATTAAGGCTATTTGCATATCCTTGATAAAGCGGCTTTTGTTGAAATCAAACTAAATGAGTGGCAAAGCAAGCCGGTGGTTGGTCGACTGGTCTGTTGCAGATGCTGCTGGCCGCTGTGAGGAATGCTTGCGAGCCACATTCACTTCCAGTTAACTGGCTAGTGGGTGTCAACTGCTGCTCGCTCGTCAGCTTCTAACTTTACAGGCTTTGAAAGAGAAATGACTTGTTTTTGTTTATTTATGTACAGCTTGATTGTTGTTTTGTCCGATCTGCGTTGTGTTTTTTTTTTATTCATTTGTTTGTTGTTGGTTTTCTGTGCCTGTAAAATGTAAGATATTTAAATTTTGGTCCCTCGGAAAATGTCCTCAAAAAAAGTCCCCTCTTCTACTGAAAATGTAAGCAATGCAGCAGCGGCGGTGTTGGTTTGCGCTCGGTGTAGCTGCCACAGCGCTCATCAATCAGCTGCAGACTAATTACATAATCTCCTCTTGATTATGCTGCGTTTGGACTTGTTGAGTGGCGGGTGGCTGAAGTTAAAACCTTCGTTGGCTTTTGCCTTTCTTAGTGGCGCGCTGGCACAATGCCAGTTTTGTATGATACGTAATTGCAGGCTGTGTGTGTGTGATTATGTATGCCATGTGGTAGTGCTTGTAGGTAATTCTAACAGTTTATTCCACAAAATTTCAATTTTAAATGTTCAAAGAGCCAAATATTGACCTGCGAAAGGGAAAAAAGGAAATGAGAAATTTTGTAAAACAGATTTAAACTTATAAAGGCAAATAATTCTTTAAAGCAGTAGTTTCACTTAAATTAGTGAAAGATATATATCTCAGGATTCAATCCTATTTTGAGTAGCTGTAAGAGCCTTAAAGTCGGAGTTAGTTAGTGCTGCAGGCCAATATAAGGGCCTGCCAAAACGAGCAAGTTACAAAGTTAGGCCTGGAACGATATAAAGTGGAACAGAATTAACTGAAATGGAATGAAATGGAATGGTATCTTTTCAGCAAAAATTTTATGGAATGAAGTGTAATTAACAGAAATGAAATGGAATGAAACGAAATGGAATGAAACGAAATGGAATGAAACGGAAAGGAAGAGAATGGGTAAATAGTCTGCTTGGAACGTAATGAAATAAAATTAATTGTAGAGAAGTAAAACGAATCGAAATTAAATTAAGTGAACGGAATGGTATAGTTAGAAATGAACGGACCGAACGGAAACTGAATTAAATATCATGTAATTAATCGAATGGCCAAAAAATTAACGTAATGCGTTGACATGAACGTAAATTGATTAAAATGGACCGAACGGAACGAAACGGGTGGTTTGAAAATAGAATGAAATGAAATGGCAAGACAAGAATTAATGGAATGGAATGAAATGAATCCAAATGGAATGTAATGAATGGAATTATATGGAATATAAAGCAAAGAATGCAACGAAATAAAATATAATGGAACAAACGAAAATCGTTCATAAGCTATCCATAGATTTTTCAAAAGACTGTCAAACACCTTTTTCGAAATATTTAATAACTTCAAGTTCCTGGCGAGTACAAAAAACAACACAACCAAACTCAATCTTTTCTGGCTTTCAATTCAACTATAAGATTTTTTGATTATTCTAGTGTTGCCAATGCGTTTTCAATTACAATTTTAATTCATATTTACTACTTAACATGCACGGTAAGAACGAATCGGTAAAAGTAGCTCTACACACCGTAATAGAGATCTTATAGCTATGAAGCTCACGCGAGTTGCAGACCAAAGCGATATTACATAATATGTACATATGTATGCATATAATAATATTGAATTAAAGCTATCGAAATGTCCATTCTCTAATAGCCAAACCAAGTCTTATTTCAATTTTAAAAGCTTAAAAAATTATATACAACCTGGCAATATTTGTAGTAAACGTTATCAACCTTAGCAAAATGGTAACTAATTTTGTATTTAAGTTCTTTATAAAAATATCATGCACGCTTTTTCAACATAAATTTAGCCCTAAAGCCAGCTACATTCACTTGCCTACTTCAAGGCGCGCACAGCCGATATTAAGCTCCACTATCCTCAGTGCGCTACTATGGCACGTATTTACACATGTAACTACAACTATCTTCGACTGAGTTATGCGACTGCACCCTCATAAAAATCCGCACAAACAGTACGTAGTAATGTCGCCGTCAGCATTTCGAAGATACTATCTTTGCTTCACTATTTGTATGCCACTAAATTTCTTAGCATCCTTACAAATGTATTTGCAATACATACATACTTCTCACACAAGCTTACATACTCGAGCAGTTTGTAACTCCCTACTTACTTGTATGCACAAATCTTCACGCTATTATGCCATAACAACAATAACGCATTTATCTAATACTTCCATACATACATAAGTATGTATGTAGATTCATATGTAACGCTACAACATCCTTCCACACACATTAGTTTGTATTTATGGCTGTCTCTTATAGCAGTAACCTTATACCGGATGCTGTTGTTGCCACATCCGCCTGACCCCGAAATTCAATGAACGCACTTGCCTGTTGTTGTCATAATTTATACGCAAACCAATAATCATAACATTTTTATTCAGTTGTGAGTGGGCGAGTACTACGAGCACTTAATGCGGGCGGTATTGGCCACTTAACCATACAAGCAATTCGTATTCATACATATGTGCCGCTGAAGGATACATATATTTTGTCGTGCACTGGAATATAGATTTAGTTGTTGTAAGCGTTCATTGCTACAGTGGTGTGAAATATTGTTGTATATGGAGTTACTTTTCTGATCGTCTTACAGTATGTGATAAAAATGCTTTAATTTTGAGTGTATCAAAAAAATTAGTCAACTCCTCACTAATTACATTTGATATGTTCAGATGGCGCAGCAGTTGAGCACAACCGTTGTTAAAAAATCAGCGAATAGTGAGCAATTCAAATGCCAAAGCTACATGTTGTCTCAAAGGATCATACAAATATTAAAAGCATCGAACACTCAACTGTTGAGGTGATAAGAAGTACACAACAAGGCATTCAGAAGGTGCAATTATTTTCGGTACCCTCAATTGTATGGTGCGCAACTTTTCTCAACTGCTTTAAATCAATATGACCATCAAAACATAAAGCGACGACAAGGATTTGCTACGGAGGGTCCATTCATTCAATCCATTTTGTTAACTTCCGATATTTTGTTATGTATATAAATAAACCTTACCACCTGCTCTCTATGGAGGGTTCCTTCTAAAGAAAAAATTTTAACACAAAATCTCAAAGACCGCCAAGTTGACTATCGCGAAAAATTTCCGTCTAAGAATACGAATTTCACACATTACATACTCATATTGTCCTTCGAGGCCCATTGAAATCAAGTTAGACCTGCCTTCAGAGGGAAAGGCGTCGTCGCAAGTTCTCCTTTCGCTGTCGCATCACTGGTGCACAGAGGCAGTGAAATAGGATATGCTTATCGTCGCTGCCTTTTCTACCAATGACGTCAGATGTACCTAGACTGTCATTTTAGAGCTTATGAGTAGACATAGATAGAAGAAGGTTTAAGATTCATAGTTTTTTTTATAGAAGGAAAATAGGTATTCTATGTCAGTCAGGTATCCTTTTAAGCTTTAGGGCCGCACATATATAACGCAATCTTAGTAAATGAATGCGATAGATTTTTCCGTAGACCTTTGAGATGTTGAGGGTAATTGCAAAGGTAACAAATTGGTAAGGAAGCAGAAGAACGTATTAATGCGGTTTAAAAAGGAAATACAGCTGCGGCCAAATGAATTGAAGGTAGGGCCTAGTTCCTGCAGAAATGAGGATGGAAATCTACTTACAGGCATCCGCGGCACACATGCTTTTGATAGGCGATAGATGATAAAGCCTTGCTCTCAAGAAGAGAGATTACGATGTTTGCGGCTATTACCGAGGGACAAAACCTGGCAAATCCAAAAATCATAAAATCCGTACAGTGCGACAAATCATAGAAAATCACGCAGACAAACATATCCACACCTACCACCTTCGACCACAACCTTCAAACATGCTTTGGAAGCTATTCCCGCCGTTCGAGACCAAACGGTATGTTACACAAGCGACAACGAAAGGAGCGGCGCCCTGAACGTAATGGAGGACCAAGTGGGGAAGGAACTGTCCGCACCCGGTATGTAGAATTCACGCAACCTCGCAAAGTGTAGAAGCAATTGGCAAAGTTTTTTGGTCTCCACCCAAACCAACGAACGTTTGTAAAGCCAAATGTGAAGATTCAAGTTTTTGACTGGCCAACTTCGGTCACTCGCACAGGACATATTCCCACTACTTCTGATCCACAAAAAAAGTCAGCGTTCTGCTCTTGTGCGCAGATCAATACGGTGCAGTCGGGTACGAGTAGTGAAATACCTAGCGAGCAACTTTATATGAGCTCCATTTCCAAACACAACGTTGCCTTTCGAACCATTTTAAGGTTTATTCTGGCGCTAGCCTAGATGGTTATCACCTATTTGTTGAAAACTTTGGGCTATCTGTCAAAAGCCCGCTCATATTCTATCTTCCGTCCTTCATCCGTATGGTACCAATGTATGTACATTAGACTGCATCACCACAAAAAGTTGCGGTTTTTCCGCCGGGATTACAAAATTTATTTTATTTTAAGACGTCCACCAAAATATATCGGAAAAGTATTGAGATTTAAGCGAGCTGGACAGATTTGAAAATACCTTACATATCTGTAAGTCACGTGAGGCATCCTTGTTGCTCAGAATTTCCGTTCCAGGATGTTCACCTTCAATTTCCTGCCTACATTGACAGTCAGACTGCGATAAAGGCACTCCTATCGCACAAAAAGTGTTGCGGAGTAAAGGACAGCTCTTAATTTGCTGCGCACTCGGACTGACGTACATCTGTACTAGGTTCCGAGGCACACCGGCATCGCGGCCAACGAGGAGGAAAACAAGCTTGCCAAAGACGGCGGTCTGTCAGAAACTATACGGATAGGACAATAGGAAGTGCCGATTTCCCTACAAGCAATTAAACGGGAGCTGGACCTATCCATGATTAGGAATGCGCAGAATGTGTGGACCGAAACAAAAGGCTTCAAGATATTCAGGACTATGTGTAAAGCTCGAGTTTCTGCTATCCCTCAATGGAAGGTCACTAGCATACTGGTGGGTGTTTTTACGAGCCTTTAAACTGACTATGGCCAGTGATGAGATATGTAGGAGATGCAGAATGAAAGAGCGGACAGTGTAGCATATCCTCTGCGACTGTCCTGCCCTTAGCAGATAGTGGAATAGCCTTCTGGGAGCAGGCTGTCTGCCTAATCTGAGATCCGCACCAAGAGGCGTTATAATCAGGTGTTCCAGTTTAGCAAAGGGACTGCGCTTTTCATCAACATTGCTTTTGGTGCGTAGTTTTTGGCTGTCTAATGTGATTGTAGGTTATCTGTTAGCGCTATGGACTTTAATGTTATCTACGAAGCCACGCAGCCTGCTTAATCTAACCTTATCCTGGGAACGCAGACTTCTTTTAACATAGAGTCAGAGTGCGCACATATTCCTAACCCCAGCATTTTTATTCAAAACTTCTTCGCATGATCCGTGTGGCTTTACTGAGAGTTTTGTCTTAGTGTAAGTTCCAACTTACAAAGGGACTACAAAATTTTGCAGTGCAAATGTTTTACACACTACTTTGCATTCACCCGCCGGAGATGAGTTACTCGTATATCGGCATATCCGCACTACGAAACGATGTTTTGGAAATAAAATTCGCCACTTTATATGACAATAATAATCATAATTTTTATATACCGCCATAAATTCATTGTTATGAATTTTTATCGCTTCCACATTAGAAACAAAAATATGATAGTACTGATACACGTTTCCTCCTTAGCTGATAGGTACATGACAACAGATTAAGTATTGAGTGCGGCAGATAATGAATTACCCCACTTAAAGCTAATTGTGTGGCAAGCGATTCAGGCAAAAAGTGTGTCACTTACGCTGCTGCTGACGAAATTTAAGATATTAAATTTTATTTGCACAACTTTTACTACATATAAAATAGAATAGTATATGTTGGGTGTGTGCGTTGGGAAATATCGATTTTTGTAAAAGTTACTTCCGGTTAAAAACCCATTAAACAAAGTTTGAAAATAAACAAAACTTTCAAAAACTTCTGGGAGCGCACAGAAAAACAGGCCCATAAAAATGTGGTACAAACTTTTGCGACTAAACATGGAGCAACGCACTTGCCGCCCGCCGCGCGCCGCCGCTGCCACCACAGAAGAGACTTTGTTGTCGTAGGCAACGAAAACTGGGTCAAACAACGCGGTGATTGCGCATACGCATACGCAACCAGAAGACACCAAACCCGGCAGAAGTATACCAGTGCGGTGCGTAGCGGCACTGGGCGGAACACGTTGAGAATGGGGGCGGGGGGTAAGGGAGTGGTGGGTGTTTAAGCGAACGGCTGAGTTGAAATCAGGGGCATTGCGGCAAAACAAAGTTTGCAATTAAATGCCATAAAACTTTTACAAAATTTCCAAAGCTTTCCAGCGCGTCGTTGTTCCAGGCTGCGGTCTGGGCGGGCCAGCAGCTCAGCCCGCCGTCTGACTGGGTGTTAGAGAGCCGAGCGCGGGCGCTAGCCAGCTGAGCGTACGCAAACTTTTGTTTTCTGTATTAATTTTGAGTTTTTCATTAAAACGACTTTTTTTCGCTGCCAAAATTCCATACAAAAAATATGTAAATGTATTAAAAAAATTTGTTCGAGACATCGTGCAGACCAAAAAAAAAATTACAAACTTTACTTTGGGCTTTCGCGCTCCCCTATACCGGCAACCGCAACTGCGGACCGCATTTTTCTTTCTTACTCTCTCCCTCGTCAAGCTTTATTCGCGCACCTTATTAGAATATACAGCCTCTCTCCCCTCGCACTTGGCGCAAAAAAGTGCATTCCGTTTTTAAGACGCATGTTAAAAACAAAAACATTTACCAACAACAACATGTGATATAACGGTTAAAATAACTTGACTTTTTTAATAACTTTCGCCTCTGCGACTTTGTTTGTCCAACTTGCTGACTTCCCCCTCTTGTCTTGCTAGTGGAACGGAAGGGTTCCTTGCCGCCAACTTTGCCTCTACCGCCACTTTATCCAGACAGGCAGACACACACATATAATTTGTTATAAAATGGTGCAAAGTTTGTGGTTGTTTGAAAGTCTTCACACTTCCGGTGATGAGAAATGTACGAAGTTTTGTATTTCCTTGGCGTTTTCGTAAAATTTCCATTCACAGTGTTTTTTTTTGTATTTTCAGCTTTCAGTTTGAAACTCGTTTTCAGTTTTACTTAGTTTTCCAATGTCAAGGTCGTTCGAGTCCGAAAATAAATACATATAAAAGTTAATGAAAACTTCGGAACTTTGTTGAGACTTTCGCCGTTAAGTGGGCGGAAGTTTCGAAACCACTAAGCATTTAAAAACAAAGAACGGCGAGCATTGTTAAGTCAATGACACGTGGTTTGGCAGTTGGTTTTAAGTTTGCAAGAACAAAGTCTAAAGATTTGTAGAGCTAAATTTTCGCTCGTCGTGAGAAGGCTCTTGTTTTCAGTTGCCTATAGAGCACAAAGTAGTCACGTTGGGAGAGAGAAGTATTCTTCGTTTGATCTCGAGGCTGCAATGCTTTCCAACATCATATTGAAGAAGTCGCACGAACGTGAGTCACCGTGTCTAAACCCTCCTAGGGCTGAACGACCAGGGCTGAACGACCAGGTGCGATCCTTTCCAAATTGGACGGAGCTGAAGGTTTCTTCAAACTTAAACATGGCGTCGTAGAGGCGGCTTCTCTTAATGATATGGGCTTTTAAGTAGGCAGAAATATGGTGGATGTAAATATGTTCACCTTCCCAGTATTTCGCGCACCGTGAATAACTGGTCAATGGCAGATTTACCAAAGCCATACTGATAATGTCTCGCATCATCTGGTTCATGAAATAGTTAAATTTTTCACACAATGTATAAAAGACTTACCCTGCGGTAGTTGGATCGAACTAAATACACTGAGCTGCAAATCTTGACAGCTCAGTCGTTATACCGTCGTCCATGGTTCTCTTTCGCTTTCAAGCTGCATGCCAAAAATGGCGCTATGGGTGCTCGCAAAAATCTAAACGGCTATACAAGCTATCATGCATAATTGCCAATTTTAGCTAAGCTCCAGATAAAGAATTCAGAGGATTGGGAAATACAAGTTAGCGCGGAGAATCATGAATCCTCTGCAAACTCACCAGAGTCTTTGTCAAGAGAAAGAGAACGTCCATTCTCGATTCATCCTACTCAAAACATGCCATCTCAGTCTGGTTAAGGCTGAATAGCTACAAAACGAAAGATCAGTACTATTGTCATCCTCCAAATAAAATGTGCACAGTGAGTCTTCGATGTTATCATGGTGACGATTTGTCGTTACCAAGAATTGTGTCGCATAATCAGTCATATCAGGCTCAAGCTGAGTAGGAATTTCTCACCACCCTGTGTGCCCTTTTTAGAGCACATTTGATTGCTTTTCAAGTGTCAGTATTGCACCAATGGTTCTCTTGAGCCTCATTCATGAGATCGCTAATGCGACTGGTAGTTTCTACTTTGTTTCGGTCCACATGGAGGCTCCAAGAAATCATAGTTTACCCATTTAATATCAAATTCGATGGCTTGAACACTAAAGTGCCGTAGTAACAATATAAGTTCAAACTCGTTCCGTTTTGCAACGGAGTTCAAGCTCAACTTGCATTCCTGGCCTATTCTTTATGAGGCGCGTGATTGGACTTTAGCCCAACTTGGCCGCCATTGCAGATCCTGTTTCTGATATCCACGCCCATTTGCGTTAAATATCCAGGCTTCTACTACAAATATGGCAATAACTTTCGTTTCCTGCAATAAAACAACTGTAGTTACCCTCCAGATGCCATTTAGCTCCAGTTCCACTTTCAGTCTTTAAGCCGTCAATACAAAAAATGTTTTCTATCTCTTCAGCTCGTTTGCACCCTTGTTGGAAAACTAACGCCGTACTTCTATCCAAAGGAGATTCCGAGGGATCAGTTTGGCATTAGGGAACACAAACAAAGCGTATTGCTCAGACAACTTTCTAAACAACTCGCTGTGCCAAGAATTCCGATCGTCATGGCACTAACAAAAATGTAATTGTGACATAGTCTTCACTGCCTGCTCTTGGATCCCTGAATACAGGGGTAGCATATCCAAGAAAAAGTTTAGAACCACTGCTGACGTTATTCTCATGGTACCCATAATGCCTTAGAGGTCTCAGTCCTCTGGTCTTACTAAAGGCCAAAACTATCAGTGCTCGCTTTACCTTCAAATCGACGTGAATTTTTCAAAATTTTCGAGCCAAATAACTACTTTTCATAATTTTTAGCCTTCAGGTCTTCACTTCTTTTTTTGAGTCTTCCTAAAAATACGCCTCCCTTCCCTCTTTATCCCCGTTGTCCCTAAATTGTTCCTCGCGTCACCAATGGCTGAGCTATTTCCGCGTAGGTGGTATTAACCAAAGAGGTACAAAGTTATTGGAATTTGGAATCCCGTTGCTCATTTATGTCTAGGCGATGAGAAGCAGGATTTAGAGCGGGTTGCAAAAGTTTTCGGCTGTCCGTTTTGACTGCAGCTTTGGTGTTCAGAAATTATCTTCCGTCTATCACAACGGGATCAATTTGGTTATTGTTTCTTTAGATTAGAAACACCCATCATGAATGTTTCGATAATTGTATCAGGTACTACTTACTATCATGTTCCGTGCCCAGGAAAAGTCGAGCCCAAGAGGCATCCTCACTGTCAGGGCAGTTGGCCCCTCTGCCCACCTTGGCATTAAAGTCGTCAATGATGCTTTTGACATCGTAACGAAAGCAGCGCTCGTACAATTTCCATATGCGCTCATACAACTTACGTTGCACTCATTGCCCTTATGTGGATTTTGACAATTCGTTCACTACTGGGGTGATGCTGGAGCCCAGCCACAACCAAATTATTTGCAACCATCCCCTTTCCTTCCCATTTCTTGTACTGCGGAGCTGTCCGCCTAGTATTTATTTCTTTATGACATCCCCAACAGCAGGGATACCATGTGCATATCAGTAAGTCTTAGTCCATATTACGTTTGCGAGGATAGTGTGGGGAAGTCACCATTCGAGGGTAAGGGGATCTGTTCAGGTGTGTGCTTAGCTCAGTGGTTATAGTTGCTGACTATGCACATCGATGATCGATTCCTGCTGAAGTCTACAGAAAGAAGTCTAATGAGGAGATGTGGTGATCTCCGAAATAGCAGGTTTAACTTCTAGCGCTTAGCCTTGTTGCTTTTTCCATTTTTGCTAACAAACAAATCGTGGTGCAATGCTCAAAACCATCAATAAAGGTAAAAGTAAATAATAAATAATAACAAAAAAAATAAACTTGTTCAACTAATTGCTTAGCATTGCAACGAACCTTAATATTCTTAGTTGATATATGTTTTCATTTTTTTTGTTGTTTTTTTTAGTGTTACGAATGAACTCCCAAAACTAAAGTACAGACTTCATATTTTTTTAAGAATTTTGTTTTCGAAAATCTGCTCAAGTACTTTAGGATACATATAAATTAAAAGCTTAGTCGGGCATTACGCTGAAAACGAAAAAAGAAAAAAACAGAAATCACTTCACCTTTATGTTGCTGTGAACATACATAAATGGAAAGCATTTGGCTGAATTATTCAAAAGCTTCACAGCATACGCACTCGCCCACACACATTTAGTCATAAGCCCTGCCCGAACTTTCATTACAAGAATGGGTACAAATGACAAATGATCGCGCCAACATTTGCCAAATCCGCCACAACAACTGTGGATTTGAAAGCCATAAAGCAAAAAACAATTGTGTGCGCATTTGTTAGAAGACGCTTACAAACATACATACATACATACATTCTTAGTACAACTACATGTAAGGGGCGCTGTTTTCCTTGAACATTTGTGTCACCAACTTGGAGACGGAGACGGAGAATGTTCGGCATTTATCGCGCCAGTTATGGCGAAAAACACTTTACGTACACGTTAACACCGGCGCTCAATGCTGAAAGATGGAGCGGCAGGGTCGTTGAGGTCGTTAGCGGTACTCACGCCTCCAAATGGCGTTCGACTTCTCTACTACACCTCTTTTGCCTTCATATCTCCACAATATGCGCTCCACACAATTGCTTACCGTTTATGCGCATAAATAATGTGTGTGTGTGTGTGTGTGTGTGTGTGTGTGTGTGTGTGTGTGTGTGTGTGTGTGTGTGTGNGTGTGTGTGTGTGTGGGTGGAATGATGTAGTGCAGAATGAATATGCGGAAGCGGCAGCTGGGCGACATTTTTGAAAGTCTCCACGTTGATGCAGTTGGTTGTTGAGGAAAATGCGTATGAGGGACTTTCGCCATTCCCTGCTTTGCTTTGGCGGCATTGTTGAGTTACGCCAAAAATATTCATAACCGTTTCTTCGTAGCGCAGCATTAAAGTTGAAGACATTAAATGGCATGTCATTTGCGTCAACACTCGGCAGAATCGTTTTTTAGACGCGTTTGCGCTAAAAATATGTATTTACATTAGACCGTACCGGCAGAAAAATGGTCACCCTACACCTCTGAATCTAATGTATTTTTTCGAGGCAATTTCAAAAAAAAAAAATCGTATTTTTCGCCATATCGTCGGATTAGGGTTCTAGTACTTAACCACCAATTCTCAGCTCCTTTCACCCTAATGTCAGTCAAACTCGCCAAAAGTTATTAATTCGAAAGCAATTTCGATATATCTTGGGCCAAACGTAGTGGTCGCCATTTTGTCATTTTTCGTCATATCTTCGGCATTTACAGTCGGATCTTAAATCACGATATATTGATGTTCTTGTCTTGAGGAGAAAACTTTTTTCGTCAAAGTTTCATTACCCCTTCCTAGTACTTACGCACTAGTTCGCATGTCCTACCACCCTAACGCATCAGCCTAATGTCAGTAAATTAAAGTTCGCCAAAAATTATAGAATTATTTAAGAAAATATGTTCTTGTAGGTGTCATCGAATAATGTAAAAAGTCGACCCCAAAAAAACCTTTGGGAATTTGGGGGTGTACGGTGAACTTTTTTGTTTGCTGGTAAGGTGGTACGCTCTAATGTACATTCTGCTTAAGTATGTATGTACATATGTATATGTATGTATATTTTTTTAAGCGCGTGATTTTTGAATAAAGACTAAATATAAGTGTGTAACACAAGTGCCACTTACGATTATATATATATATGTACATTAGGGTGCGTCCTCCACAAACAGTCAGTAATGTTTTTCCATCAGAAATGAATAGTCTATTATATATATTTTAACAGCCCTAAAAATCTCACTATTTTAATTCCGTTATTAAAATATTTTTATGCAAACTTTTTAAGATGAAACTCTTATATCAGCTGTGGTAATTTTATGGAAAAAAGTATTTTTATATAATAATTTTATTTATTAGAAACTCGAATTTTTGAATGTTTTTCAAATCAGCTCACTTCAATCTTAATGTTTTTCCAAAATATTTTGTTGAAGGTCTTTAAGTATAATAAACTTTATAACTTCGATGGAAAGCCGCGACTATTTATGGTGATTCATCCTAATGTATATCTACATATATTTGTTTTGTTCATAATGTTCTCACCTCGGTCGCATATGTTTCCGACATGTTTTACATACCTTAATGTTACAGATTTACGAGCGAATGTGAGTAGAAATCTCTTAAGGTTCCTTTAAGTAATGAACTTAAAGAAGCTTTTTTTGGAATGCAAGAAAGACGAAAATTAAATAAAATTCTATTCCGAACTGCATTAAATTTGAACCAAAATTGTTGTATTCGGCTGGGCACAATTGTGGCCGTTTAAATCCAAATTCCTTGAGGGGATGCGTCTTTCAAGAAAGTGAAGGAATAGTTTTGTACTTCACAGTGCTCGATGCTGCTATCGATAGCATCAAGTTGTTATACTTTGATAGTTCGCCACCATCAACAACGATCACCCTATATTTAGATATATCTTGCGTCAAAAAATCTGTTAAAGGTTTTTAATTTTTTCCATTAGTTTTTTAGAAATCTAAATCTAAATTTTTTAAACACGTGGCAACCCTCTTCAAAAATATTTTGGAAGCTTTCTTAAGTCGCTTTAGTTTGATACACATATTGAAATAATATGTTGTTTATTTAAGCACTATAATTAAATTAAATTTTTGAAACAGGGTTGCCGCTTTTCAACATAAATTTCAAAAAATATTATCGTCTCTAAGCCTTCTTAAACTTCTTTCTTTTGACACCCATATTTGCGCTATCATATAAATTTACTTAAACTGTAATTTTCGAACAGGTGGCAACTCTGTATTTATTTTTTCCTATATTTTAAGTTAGACCTTCGGCAATGCCTTCGGTTCCATGTACTAGTTTTCGAGTTATGCGCGTACAAGCATACAGACAGACAAAAATTCTAAAATTTGTTGATTGGCTTCTTTTGCTCTAATAAAGACCCATATCAATTTTTCTCTAATATCTGTAATATACAGACATCGGTCTGTTACAATTTTATTATGCGTATGTATAGATTAGCGACTTATGCCTTTCCGATTCGATGTCGATATCCAGAATTATTGGCTTTACCCACAAAATGTCCTCTGGCTACTTCATGAAGTCTTCCTTATAGTCCCTCATTGATGAGATGGGTAAACGACGATCGGCAGGTGGGTATTGGTGGGTGATCTGGTCAAATCTATAACACTGCCGCATCAATCAGGCCCTGTGTCCATTCGCAGCTGGGATCACACAGTTGGAAGTTGGTTGCACTTTTTTAGCCTTTGAAGTCCTCGTCTCGGCTGCTTATGCCAGCCTTTCTTGAAGAACGAGGCGGGGCAGGCATCGGCTATAACCGGGTAAGGCCGCAGAATTCCGGTTCGGGTCATACGGCGATACAGCGCTGAAAGTAGAAAGGAAAGGGATTATTTATCAGGCATTTTGCTGAAGTTAAATTTATAGTAATTAAAATTTAAAATGTTCTCTGAACATTGGTCGGTCTAATTGAAAGATCCCTTAACCAACTAAAGAGCCTGACTAGTTCTCTTCACTAAGAAGCACAAGATACCCGATCTCTCAATCATTTAGCTTTAGAGAAAAAGACCCTTCCAGTAAAGGAAAAAACCAAATATCTACGGTCATGGTAAGATACTAATAGAGTTTTCGGTTACCCCCTATTGATGCACTATGCACTTACAACTCCCGTGCCCTCAAGTGAAGAGTGGAAAAGAGATGCTGAAAGAAGTGGCGAGTCCATTCATATAAACATAGATGGATCAAAGGTCAAGGGTACAGTTTATGGCGGTGTATACTCCGAACATCTGAGAATTTTACTTAGTTTTCACCTTCCAGACCACGGCCTTTCAGGCGGAAGTGATGGCAATTGACAGTGTGGCAAAACTGGTAGAGTTCAACATGATATCCGAAGTTTTGTATCTACACACATTTTCAGTGACAGCCAGGTATTCTTCATGCCATTGAAATTTCCCAACTACTAGGCATACTGAATTGCTTTTTTTACTTTCCTGCTTATCTCTGTAGACTCCAAAAGAAAACTGTTCCAATTTTGAAGTTAATCTCAAATATTGCACTTAAATCCATTTTTATGCCACTTAAAACGTTTTGTAATCCAAATATTTTTAAATAAAATTCCTCTCGCTTTCATCATTCCAGCATCAATATCGAGCAAGAATTTTCAAATGTGAACAACATAATTTTCCACCAAACGAATAATAACAATACTGGCAATTTAGTGAAATTATGCAAATAAAGTTGTGGCAACAACAACAATCACAACGACAACGACAACAGCCAAAGCAACAACAAGTGCGCGTAAATGACAAAATAACAAGAAAACGCGTAATCTGCAACGCCAATGAAATAAGACTAAGACAGGCAGGCAGGCCGAGCCACAGACTTTTCTGTTGCACTTTCCTGCCTCAACCAGCTAGCCAGCCAGCCAGCCAAGCTCGTCCTTCTTCTGAAAGCATTTTACGCAGTGAGTACTTATCTTTTGAATATACTTTAACTACACAGAAAATAAGTAACTTAGCACAACTTGGCCTGTTTGTCTCACCCGAAAACGACTGTCGACCACAATCTGCTTTCACTACGAGTAGGTTTTCCATTTTAAAGAGTCGCTAAAATGAAATTAGTAAATTTTTTTCTCCCTTGAATTGGGGGGGTTATGCTGCTGATGGGCGGAGTGCGTTCGTGAAATGTTGCACGTGAAGCCCTTGCAATCTTGCGTAGCTAAGACTTTCGTTGTACAAACATACATACATACATATTTTTATGTCGTTTTTTTTTGGTTAAAAATAAATTAATATGTAGGTATTCAGCATATTTTTAGGTTTTTGGTTTCTTCGCAGACGCAATCTGTGTGTACGACCGCATTATGCAAATAAACAGACTTTGCCGTCGCGTCGCGTCGTTGGGACGCAGCTGCTGTTGCCGCTAACTCTGCCGCTGCTGTGGTTGAATTTTTGCATTCTTAAGGCATCATAAAATTGTGCCACAACGGCAACCTCACCAAGCCAATGCAGCCAGCGATTTTCTTTGTTCGGGGTTGGGTTTAGCTGAACGAATTTAAATTTCATTGCCTCCATATAATTGCAAGAAAAATATTTTAATATTAACTTGAAGTGAAATGATCAAAGAGAGGATATGAAATGAATAAATAGTAGAAGCGCACATTTTTTTTTTTAAGAAGGAAGGTTGTTGGAGGTGCATGACTGTATTTCGTTTTATGAAACTTATTTTTGGGCATTAAAAATAATTTCTTAATTTTGAAATGAAAAAAAACGGTGTCATTTTCGTTCCAAAACCCATACAAAAATTTTAAAAACTTTTTAGCCGAATTAAAAAAGGAGCAAGACTATCAATTCATCGGAATATTTTTTATTCTTATTTTTATATATGTTACCGGATTACTTTGGGCCAGGGGACGCGTTTTCGTTTGTTTTTTTTTTATCGAAAAGGTGGTACTTCAATTTTTCTTAGTTGCGATCATTGTGTCATGAAGAAATTAACGGTAGTCTTAAAATTTTGAGTTCGGTTGTATTTTTTTTTAATTACTTGGTGTTTATTTTTTGTGACATTTTTTGCATGAAACCCCAGAAAATAACCGACGGCTTTTTATTTTTCAGCATTAATAATGCAAAATGCTATATGATTTTAAATTCGTCTTTTAACTTTTCAAGATTTTCTCGAGGACATTTCAGTGACTCTTTAGGATTCTCCTTATTTTTTACTTTTCGGGAGTATTTGGTATTCTTTTTCGGTCCCTTCAACATTTTCATGATACTTCTCGTGTTTTAGTTTTCAAGAAATTTAGAATAGGTGTAGTTATTCTTGATTTAATTTTTATTTAAATGAAGCGCATATGTCAATTAAATCAAAATTAAAATTGATTGGTGAAACCAAAAATTCTAAAATTAAAATGATTTTCATTTAAATGAATGTGATGAAAAATAGCTTATGAACTCTGTACGGCCATATTTTGGGCTCTAAGCGAAATCAACGATCAATTACTTAAGACGTTATGAAGAGAGCTGACATCCGCATCCGTTGGGGCATTAAATACCATAAATAAGCTAAACTTCAAAGTAGTTCCTCTGCTTATGATCCAAAAAGTCGAGGAAACAAAATACATATTTTATAGAATTTTAACCCATTTTTCGATTCTCACTGAGTATTTTCTTTTCATCCGAGGGAGATTTAATTCCCGTACTATTAAATAATCTGAAAAAAAAACGTTTACTTCTATCCCGCGTAACAACTCTTCGGGCACTCGTTAGACGACCACAAAGCCGCACTTTGCTGCTTTTGCATTAGAAAGCAATGGTCACGTACCGTACACGCTTTTATTAAGCCATCTGCCTGGTGCTACAGCTGCTGATTACTAATTTCGAACATTGTGGAGGTGGGAGAAGCCAACCAACATATACATATTTGTATGTGTGCGTGTGAGGTTTCTCAGAAATCTGATGCTGCCAGCGGGATTAACAAGTAAAGCAAACAACAGTCGAAGGTGTACGTGTGGAACGTGCGTGAACGCGGACCAAACAAAGGTGCAACTGATGCTACTGTTTATTGTTGTTTTTATTCTGCCTAGTGTTGATTACAAAATGGATGCCTTAATTATAGGTATTTTTTCCAAATACTTTAAGTTTTTTAGTCGAAATTTGTGCAATTTCACTTTAATGATTTCAACGTATGCAGTTCTTGCAACAAAAATTCCTAACGATTTTTTTTTTCAAACATAAAATTATTATTATTTCTTGAGAAAACTGAGCCGGTAACACTGTTATTACTACCAACCTTTGGCACTGCAGCTGTTTATGGATCCAAGCTAGATGTTAACAATACTGGCTCGGAGGAATTTGGATGTATATATGTAAATCCCACAAAAGTTTAACAGTGGTCATATAGCCATCAGAGTTCGCCAAAGCCGTCATACAGGGATTAATAGGACTAAACACATACCATGTTAGGGGTAACTGCCTTGAACCATTTAGTCATTAAAGTTTCGATGGCAAAAAAAGGCCGACATTGTCGCATAGCTTGAAATTCGCCGTCTTTCAGTGATCCATTCACGGAACAGAGCTTTTGCGAAAGTGAAATAATGCTCAAGTTACCGCGCAATAGCTAAGGACAAAGTAGAAATGGAATGGAATGGAGCAGAGCATAAGGAGTTTTACTAGCTGTACTAAAATGCTTTGCAAGATGGGCTTTTTCTGGAAACTGGTAGTTGTTTTGCCAGCTGGCTTAGGAAATATCAGATAACCAACAATAGCAGTTTTCCCTCAGTATATCCATTTATCTCGCTATTTTTTCTTCCTCTCTTCTAAGGAGAACCTCACACACCGAGGGCCAAGCAGAAATAATAAATAGCAATCGTGCAATGAACACTGAGACTATAATTTCACTCTATTTTGCAGATTACAACTTCTTTTAGATTGGAAATTCTTCCTTCTCTTACCCGTTTAGCTCATAATATTATGAGACTGAAGACTAAGATGCAAATATCTTAATCTTATGGCCGTTTTCTGAAGTAACCTTTAACTTTAAAGCTCACTTTATATTTAAAGGTTGGATTAAAAATAAAGCTATGTCTAAAGTTAAGCATTTCGATAATCGGTTTATGACGTATGTATATTTCTTCGTTGTAAACCAATGTAAAACGGATAATAAAATGCTTTACTTTAGATACAATCATAAATTTTAATGCAACCTTAAAATATAAAGTGAGCTTTAAAGTTACAGGTCACTTGAGAAAACGGCCCTTAGTCTCAATATAAATCTCAATAACGATCTGATTCTTAATCTTAATTTTAATTAATCCTTATCTTGATCTTAATCTTAATCTCAACTTTAATCTTTAGCTTAATCTTACTCTTAATATTAATCTCAATCTTAATCTCATCTTAACATAATTCTTAATATTTACCTAAATCTTAACCTAACCTAACCTAACCTTAATCTCAATCGTGCCCAACAACGCCCACCATCCTCTCTCTCTCTCTTCTTTTGAGGCTTTTTCGTTTTAGTAGAGTTTGGAATTAGAGCCCCGCGATAACGTCGCTGTTTCATTACATCGCTGTTTGCATTTACACTCAACCGAGTGCAAAGAAGTTTCACTTCAAAAAGGATTAATTTATAATCTCCTTTGACTACAAGAATTAAGGCTACACTATGCTAGCTAATGGCTACAGCGAGATCAACGAAAAGCCGATCGTCGACGAGCTAGCGATAAAGGGCACATCCATCTGTCCTTCCGGCTTTGAACCACTTTACGGACTCAGATAATACTCTTCAGAAGTTATGATTATATAAGTCGGTACTTTTAGAGTGGGAAAACTCAGAACTCAGTTAGTACTAGGGAACAGCAGAGGGGCAAATACAAGGTTACTCTGCAGGCATCTAATTGACCTCTACCGACTTTTTTTATATACTTATACCGGATTGGTCTGCCTTGAAGGCGATGAAACCTCTTCAGTCTTGGCCTAAGACAATTTATCTCCCAAACATTATTTTAGCATTTAATAGGGAAACCTGATATACTAGTTTGGATATTCAGGGTGAGGGTCACTTACTACGGTAGCAAAAAATCGTTTGCACCGGCTGTGCCATTGGTTTTTCTACTTGCAGCCAATTGTCGACAAACTTACTTACTTTATTCCCTTTCTTCTTAACCCGTTAACGTATTACCCACATCCTCGTCCGACAGGTCGTATACGCAATGCGCTGACTAAACTGTCGCACATATTTCTATTCTACATACATACGTAAATAAGCTCGTAAATATTAACAGAGAATGTTGGCGATATTTTTACCCTTGCCAAAAGAGAGAGAACGCAAAAAAAACAGCAACAAAAGCAAAAAGATTAAAAATCATAGCTTTCAAGAAATTATGTTTAAAGGAATGATGCCAAGCGGCGGCCCCTTGCCTGCCTGCACTCATTAAGATAATTGCAAGTAATTAAGCAAATTGTTGTTGCAGCGCATTTGTCATGTCGCGGCAAAGTAGCAACTCCAAAGATAATGTATTATATTGCTAAGTATACATATAGATGATATACGATTTAAAATGCGCTCAAATGCTGTGTGTGTGTGTGTGTGTGTGCGCGCAAGGTAAGAAATGGGGAAGACATAAAAAGCAGTTTGGCGACATGAAATGCGCCATTATAACCAGGTAATTACAATAACAATTACAATTAACTTTGAAGAAAGACGCACGCTGGCGGTGTCTCAATGTGTGTATGTTTAAGTGTTGGTAGCCAGCTACAATAACAACGCACACAACAACAAAGTCTAAACAGTGCTCTTATCCAGACTATGAGACAAACATGCAGCGCTTTTCCTAGTGCTCCTCATGCTACTGCTGTGGCAAAGCTTTATCCTTCCGAAGCTACCTCGTTCCCTCTTTATATGCAGGTGTGTAAAAGTACCCAAGCGATTTTTGCTAATTCGTCACAAGAAATTACCAACACCAGGCACTTCGGATACATAAAAACGGTGACTTACTAGAATAATAAAGCTCGAAAATTTTAAGGCACGAAACATTAAAAAACAAAACTTTAAAACTTTAGTCGTAGAATCCGTCCTGCTCTAATTTTAGTTACCTTATCTTTACAGCATCTTTTAAAGTTCCACTTAGTCACAAACTTTTGAGAAACCATTTCAAAAATGTCGACTTCCAATACGTTATTGACTTACCATAAATGCTATACATCTTCGAGACCTAGACGAATATCTAAACCTGCATGGTAGAACAAGGAATTTGGAAGGTCTAAAAGAGAGTTTAGGAATCACTTTAAACTGGAAATATAGGCCAACTGTGAAGATTGTTGGAGAGAGTACTAAAAGATATTCCTGGGAGGACTTCTGTAGAGACAATAAGAATGCTGAATTTTCTGGTAGGAGTGTCTACTTTCCTGGATGTAGTGAACCGAAAGAAAGTTCAATTATGGCTACAATGTCCGGCCGGTAACAGAGAGATACTGGGCTTTATGCATAAAAAGCGAGCTTAAGCTCCGACTCATTTTTCAGTACAAACTCTTGAACTTGAGCTCACTTCGCCAGTCCAAAAATTGAGTCTGAGCTTATGCTCACTCTTTATGCATAAGGCCCACGGTGTTAACTGCTGAGGTGTTCGAGATAAATATATAAGTACTGTCTGTGAGATTTTTTAGAATTATTCCGGACCAAATATGGCATCGAAACTTTCTCTTCCGTTGGTATAGGCATTTCTAATCAACAAGATCTTACTCAAAATGAGATTTAAGACTCCTAGATTAACAGATTATGATCTAGCTGGTAGAATCTTTGACATTGAATCACTTTCACATCAGGGTAAACTCCCCACTGGAAATAACACTGGATATCTAAACCCATAACATGACAGTGACATCGAAGATGAAATACCTACGGGAAGCGTAAACATCTTGACCTAGCAGAGCAAACATCACAAAAATAAAACTTCAACGACACACAAGAACATCTCCTATGTCACTATTTGGCTTTCGGAAGATCAACACTTAAATGCCTTGTCTCTATTGTCTTCTCCTCGCTGATTGAAATTGAAAAGACCAAGGGGCTAGCAAATTTTTAAAATTCGTTAGAAAGTTAATTGTTCGTGGAGTTCGAATATTCTGAAAACGGATACTATTTAGCTTTGTTGCCTCTCTATGCGTATGTAATATTATATCCAAACGCCTTCGTCAGAAATGCAAATTTATTTATGCTACCTAAAGAGTTTTGGATGAACTATCTATGTATGTATGTTCGAAATGTCCTTATTTCGCTTACACTCGATTGTCGCAGAGGTCCATTCTACTGCCCAGAAGAAATGGGATTTTAACAGATCTATCACCCTAAACCGATCCAATGCTTTGGCTATTGCAAGTGCGGTCTGCTATAAAACTATGTCCAAACTGTACACCGGTTTTTCGAAAAAAATGGCCTCCACAAAATCTGAAGCATTTTTTGAGGTTTGGGATATTCGTTTCGGACTAGTGTCCTACAAAAATTGTTGGGGGGATTATAAATCCAGCTGTATGTTTGATTAGAGAGGTCCAGGAATCCCGGTTTTTTCATTCATCGCGCGTTGGACACAATGAACTGTCTTGTATGCTTCCAGATAAGTTAGATTTGCATTTCACGCCAGGATTTTCAGATATACAGCGCTTTTCCGGAGTTCAGTTCAGGATTAATCAGATACTCGTTGATCTGAAATCTGAAAAGCGCTTTATACCTGAAGACATTGGTTAGGAGTTCCCCTCTTAGGTTAAAAACCGAGTAGAAGCAAAGATGAAAACAAATTCGTTTTCGCTCGTGCTCTTCCATGGACCATTTCCTCGTTCACTCGTATACCTCCCTATTTCCACGCTGTTTGCCGATGCCCTGTCGAAGATCGTAGGTTTCTTCGATATTCTCAAACACATAGCCCCGTAGTAAACTGTGTTAGAAGTCTTCATTGTGCGGCGAAAAGGCAATTCTGAAGTATTGCGCTCTCTCCTACTTTAGCTTTAAGTCAGCGACAATTGGCTGGCCGAGCAACTCGCCGATTGCAGAACTATTGGAAGGCCCTTATGAATACCTAAAGGACAATCTCTAGCCAGTCTTTTTGTGGAATATCTACATTTCTATCTGCATTGCCTTACGCCTGTAAATGTAGATGCTTTGCTAATTTCGAGTTTCCACATTTCAAATATTTTAAATACAAATTAATTAGAATTTCTACCGGTGGAGCAGTTTATTACTTTATAAGTAATTTTTATGCAAAACACATAACCGCCTTCAAATTCCCCTATATAAATTTAGGGGTACCGTTAGTTTCCTCACGATTCAAAGATCGGATCTAAACCAAATTAGTGAGGGACCACCACCTTTCCTTTGAACAAACAATTATAGAAATCGGTTAACGTGGTCCAAAGCTATGTGGTAACATACATAAAAAAAAAAATTAAAATAAAATTATCCGACGAATTAATAACTTCCTCCATTTTTTAAGGTCGGTTAAAAGCCAAAAAAATTATTGCTTTATAAAGAAACTGCATTTGTGCAAACAGAAATGTATGCTGCGTTAGAAAGCAAACGCATGTATACATGTGTACACACTAGGGCGGTCCAAAAACGTAAAACCCGAATTTTAATGCTCTCACCCAATATAATTGTTCTATACCGAAAAAATGATTCCCCTATTTTTTGTTTTGAAATCAAAAACTATTTAGAGGTCGCTGAAAGCGCTCAAAGTTTTTTATGTATTTTATATGGGGATAAAACTACTTTTCATAGATATAGTATAGGATTCTTCAAATCAATATTTTTCAACCGCAAAACTTCAGTTTATCTTGAGCAGTCTTGCAATAACAACACCCCATAGTTTATTCAATAATATAAATATATATATTTTTTATAGGATTCCTAAAAACTTCAAATTGGTCACTTAAATATATTTTTTATTTCAAATAGAAAAATGTTCTCGGTATAGAACAATCCCATTTAGTGGGTGAGAGTTTTAAAATTCTGACTTCACTTTTTCACTTGCATTTTTGGACCACGCTAGTGTACACACAATGTTTCATCAATGCTTTATCTTAAAGATTATTCCCAAAATCCACAGCCTAGTA
>NW_016159655.1:0-19898 GCF_001687245.7 Rhagoletis zephyria
GTTGCCAATTTTCAATTATGTTTTTGGAAATTTTGTATGCATAAATTTACTTTAAATACAATTTATGTCGTCAGAGATCTTATTCTAGTAAGATTTCACGTGATTTTTTTTGCAGTAATTTGACCATTAAATATTACTGTACTCAGAGACGCATAGTAAAATATTGCAAGCAAATTTTTGGTACAACATTTTAATCTTAACTTTTACCATTATGGATCCTTTTCGCTTTTTTTCCCTGCAGTTAACTAAAAATTGAAGTTGACGTGTTAAAGTGTATTGTGTAGTGATGCCATTATAAAGGTAACTGCATGTAACTTAGGAAAAAATGTATAAATCGTATTCTCACCTTCAAAAACTTATATTAAAATAATTCGATATATTTTTTCGTAAGAAATTCCAACCCTTGAATATTTCCCATTAGGGGTCTTTTTGACCCTAATTTTCAAAAGCGAATTAAAACGCAACTCGGAGGGTAAAAATTTCCCAGAATCAGAGAATAAATAAAACTTCCATAAGCACTTAAAAAGAAACTATGTGTTCCAAAATCCTGCTTTATCGCTGACTTCTAGTTAAGCTCCCGCATAACACTTTTGTAGAACACTTTAAGCTTCTTACCGCTATTTTTAGTTAACTTCTGCAAATAAGGATCTCAAAGCCCCTTTAATGAAGGAGTATAGGATAAAAATGGTTTTTACGAAAAAATGCCTCGCAAAATCCTATACTAAAATTTTCCACAGTGTTATTTGTTTATTTCTGCGCTTTGTTAAAAAATTCGCCGTTGTGAGATAAACTTGCTCAACTAAAAAATGTCGCCCTTAGACAATTTTTTTTTGCTTTTTTATGTATTTTAGATGGTAAAGTGCAATTCGCGTTCAATTGAAACACATAAACCTCTTTTGCAAATCGAAAGTGGGCAGCTCACTTTGTCACAGTTCAATGCTGAAATCATTCAAAGAAAGACAGAAATTAAAAAATTAAAATTATAAAAACGAACTCAAAAAATTAAAAGTGAAATTAAATTTTTAAATAAAATCAAAACTTGAAGGCTTTAAAAAAATCAAAGTAACAACTAAACACTTAAGAATTGGGATCGTTTTGTAGAATTATGTTATAACAATTGCGCCCGTCAACAAAAGTAGCTTAACTGACTTTAGAAGGTTGGACTGTGAATTAAAAAAATAATAAATTAATTAAAATATTGTTTTGAAAACATTGTCCAAAATATTTCTTTAAAAGAAAATTGGTCTATCCCCACTGAGGCTATTTTAGTTGACGCGCACACTTATACTTATTTCCAAGACTTGCTTTTGCTAAATGCATTGCAAGGGGTCCCAGTTAAGTTCACAAAATATCGTAGGTGTACTTACTTATAAAAAGTTTTCATCCAAACCAATATCTATTCAAAGGGCATTTGATTTTTTTAACCAAATGCTTTTTGGGAATAATTTTATGCACTACTGTGAGCTTACCAAACATCCCGAAAATATAGCTAAAAAGGGGGTTTTAGTATGTGCTTACATTACGTTCATCTATCGCAAGGGGAAAAAGTAATAACAAAGCGGAGATATAATATATGTATTAGGATGGCCCTTAAATTATCAGCATCATAGGACACCACCTTATTTTGTTATACATACAAAATATAGACAACATTTTCGAAATTAAAGGGTTTGAAAAAATTTATTTTGACTTTTACCAGAAAGGACTCACCGAGTTTATGAAGTTATATGAATAAGTTTCAAAAATATGGGTTTATCAGATTTCAAGTAAAAAAATTTTCGAAATTTTGAAAAAAAATATATTTTTAAAAAAGTATAAAGTCATGCCTCATAAAAAATTTAAATGCTGATAATTTTAAGGAATACCCTAATGTGTAACTATTTGCATCGAGCTCTAACTGTCACAAACGTAAGCTACATTTTTTTAAATTTAATTTTGGATCCAAAAATGATTTTCTGTAACAAAAAGGAAAACTTAGAAATAAACGTCGCTTACGTTATTTTTGCGGTTGGGGCTCGATATACATAATTTACTTGAAAATAGAATATCAAACTTTTGCCAAATGAAAAAATGTAACCACTTTAAAAAAATAATTGCTGGTTAAGCCACAATTCACAGCTGAACTTATTTGTATAAATGATAAACAAAACTTTTTCACTAGAAGTTAAACCAATTCGCCGTTTTCTTAGCGGTCACAAAATCATTACATGCACTAGCCGTACTCAGTTCAGCCAGACACGCAATGAGTGACAGTGGCATGGATAATATTTTACACCCTATATTAACCCAACATCGTGGCAACTGTGACGTTAAATACACTGGATCACAAAATTTAATTAGGTTTTTATTATCCAGACGCCACTATCCAATCCCTATATAGAATTGCTTGGTGATTTCGAAAATCGAGTTAGTTTTCTCTTCTATGGATACGTTTTCGAGATATTGGCAATTTACCGTTATTCCGCTTAAAGCAAAAACTGGTTCCTTTTGATCACGTATATCTTACGAACATACTTAAAAATCTTGAAAAAAATGCGGAAAATGAAAGCCAATGAAGTTCTCCATATACCGTATATACATACATCACTTTCAGATAGGGCTTATAGTTTCTGACAAATTAATTAATCATTCCAGTTTTTGTTTTATTTTTTAATGAAAAAATGGNACAAATTAATTAATCATTCCAGTTTTTGTTTTATTTTTTAATGAAAAAATTAAACTTTAACAGAATAAAAATTAAGAAAATAACAAGTTCTGTGCCAAATTTTTGCATTTGTACTCAAGCCTGTTCTGTTACAAAACATAAAATCAAGTTACTGATGAAGCAAATCGATGGAGAAATATGAAATACGAGTGGTCTAATGAAAATGCGCAAAGATTTTTCGTATGAAATACGAGCAGTAAGCATGTTACTCATACGCCACAGCATACCCAAGTTTAGCGCCAGTGTTGCCAGAAGTCGCACTTTATCTTCAAAATGAAGATACTTTTCATAAATAATCAGACAAATTTTCACAAGATAATAAGTAATTGCATTTGCGTACCTTGTAATTGTTCAAAGTTAACCAACACTTTCAGGTTTTTTTCGTTCGCGTATGCAAAAAACTTGCAACGTAGGGGAAATTGAGAGAGCAAAGTGACATATCATTTTGAGGGGAAGCTGCTAGTTTCTGTTGGAAAAATTTTTGCCAACAGCAATTTTCCAACAGGAAAACAGGGATCAAAAACAGCTGGTTGGAATTTACGTATGTAATTCACAAAATTNCAACGTAGGGGAAATTGAGAGAGCAAAGTGACATATCATTTTGAGGGGAAAAATTTTTGCCAACAGCAATTTTCCAACAGGAAAACAGGGATCAAAAACAGCTGGTTGGAATTTACGTATGTAATTCACAAAATGGAATGTGATGGTTTTGAAGTTAAAGATGTCAAAATGCGACTAATTAAACTTGTAAGAAGTAAGTAGTTATTTGTTTAATCAATAAACTGTGTCAGGATAACAGTTTGTGATGAATTTTGAATGTAAACAAAATTTCTATCAGCTGTTCGTCTAACTTGCAAGTTTCTGCAGATTTACTGTTCGCATTCTATTTTGGATATTTACTTCTTGTGAGTGAACAGATGACATTTCGCGGGAATTTTGCTGTTGGACGTTTTTTACTGGCGATTTTAAAAGAACGTACCTAACAGAACTTCTACGAACGGCTTTAACTGACGTAAACCCAGATTTTGAAAATTTGGCCAAAGCGAACTTTTGACTTTTCTTACGTACATTAGAATGACAATAAAATTTATATTCTTCATTTCTAAAAGTAATTTAATTAAAAAGTAAAGTTTTTGTTTTTCTTATGACTCTTTGCAGCATTTAGAATTTACATGCAGCTCGTTTCCGCCTCGGCCTTGCCCACCCCTGGAATAGTATTTTTACAAGCATTGCATATATTCTTTTGTTGACTTTTTGCTCCAAAATGTCAAAAGAAAAGGAAACAAAAATTTGACATTACAGAATAAAGTGTTAACAAAAATGACAATTCATGGATCACTTCGAATAAAAAAAATCTAAATCGCAACCGCGCTGCTGCTACTTATGCAATGTGCCTTGGCTACACTCATTTGCTCAATTTAATATTACTCATACGCAGTGGCAAACATACCTATTCTACAAATTAAATTAAAGCCTTATTTTGTCCTCTTTTAACTCTGAATCAGAGCTTGACTATTAGCCCTTTATTTTGTGCGGAATACCCAGAGCTAGAAGGTCTTCCACTCAGCGCAAAATCTACAACAAATTATAATGACGAAGTGCGAATTTTACCTGATATCAGACACGCACCGACACGCCTGCTTCTATATGCTTTTTGTAACTTGCGTTGCTTTGAGAACATACCTTCTGATCTACCTACAAAATGGCAGAGTATTTCGAGGAGATCCTAATAAATTTCTACTACGAGAAAGTGTTATTGTCAAAGATCTACCTTAAAGCGTAAGTTAAGTTACTACAGAAGCGTTCTTTATTTAACAGCGTAATTATGCTTAGCCTTCTTTGTAAGGCTTCGAGGTTAATGAAACTATTCTGAAAATTGCACAGGTTTTACTCGCTGAATATCGCTTTCTTTCATAAATAGGAAGGAAGCCCTTTAAATCAAAAACGGAACCCTTTAAATCAAATATGCTTGCAGCCTGTTTCACCAGCAATTTAAATGGAAATTTATTTTTAATTTTCTATCAATTTCCATATGAAATTCACAAAATTAAAATCATTTTTCACTTGCATATATTGCTTTCGTGAAATTGGCTGTTAGGCTTGCAAAATTATAATAAAATTTGTGTGTACATACATACATACATTTTGAGTTGGAAAAAGGTAAATCAATATCTAAACGAAGAAATAAAATTTGCAAAATTTTTATAAAAATCAATAACGGTGGAGGATTTTAACAAAAACGGTATCAACAATTTAAAGCGATAATGATGACGCAAAAGACAAAAATTGTTTTCGGAAGTGAAAATTTAACGCAAAATTTGCAATGTTTGTAAACAAATACATATTTATGTATGTATGTTTGTTTGTATGTTGGTGAATATGTTGCTTGAAATGCATGTGGTTGCTATGTACACACATGAAATCGTTGCGCAGAACCGAATATAAAATTGTCTAATATTCGTACTAAATATTTTAATAAAAATTAATGCTCTGAAGTTGGGGGANTTTGTTTGTATGTTGGTGAATATGTTGCTTGAAATGCATGTGGTTGCTATGTACACACATGAAATCGCTGCGCAGAACCGAATATAAAATTGTCTAATATTCGTACTAAATATTTTAATAAAAATTAATGCTCTGAAGTTGGGGGAAAAAATGAAGATGTAAAAAATTTAACCAAAACTAGTTAAAACTAGCGAATGAAACAAAAAGTGTTGTGTATGAGTCTGTAACTAATTAGCATAGTATAGGTATTGAATTGAATTGATTTGAATTGTTAGTGTTGGAATAGTTTTAGCGTTGACAGTATGAAATATGAGCCATCTGATTGCATGTACATATGAACATATGTAATAATATAAAAATTTCAAATTCGAACACAATAATGAACGGAACTGATTTGCATGAAATTTTGAAAAATGTGTAGTACTTGCTTCGTTTTTAATTAATTATAGTATTTAAATATACGAGTAATGTATGTAGGTAAAATTTTTATTTTTTTTTTAACAAATTTTTATTTTGTTGCTGTAAAACAGTGCATAGAATAGAAAAAATTTGTAAGAGTGCGGAAAAAATTGAATTGAATTTTATGTAACAAAATTCGAAAATTGAAAAAAATGTTTTGGTTTTTCCTTTCTTTTTTTTTGGTTTAAATATTTGTTTTGCTATTTAATACAAAAATGTTGTTGTTGTTTGTACTTTTGTTTAAGCTTATTCATAGATTTAATTACGAACAGGAGACAATCGAAATCGAAACAAATTGTGGCAGTTAAAAATAAATTTGAAAATTTTACAAAACAAATAAAATAACAAAGCGGTAGTTTGTTTTCGTTTCGCCTTCGTTTTTTATGCTGACTTTTGTGTTTTGGTTTTTATTTTTTGTTTGCTGTTGTTGTCGTTCATTGCAACAGATTTGTTATTGAGATTATTTTTTGTTTCATATATTATTGTTGTTGTTGGAATTTGTTTTGATTGTTTCATTTGAATTTCTGAAAACACTTAACTAAAAAAATACATTTGTCGAGTGTAGAGTAGGCGTGGCTGGGTGCCACATAAGAAGCTTTGGCTTATAACGGAAAATTAAAAATAGGAAATAATAATATAAAAATATGCAAAAATATATACATACATACGTAAAATATGTACATTAGGGTGCATTACCAAAAAAAGCTGCGATGTTTCTAAAGTAAATACCTACATAAAAAATTTATTATATTTACTAAAATATTTCGAAAGAATATTAAGATTTACGTGAGCTAGACCGATTTGAACACACCTACAAAATCTTAACAGTTTGACGTCGTTAATATAATTTTAAAACATTTTTATGAATGCCTTTCAGACTTATACTCATCTATAATCTGAGAGGATTTAAAAAAGAATTTCAAAAACTTTTTTTTTATAAAACGCTTGATTTGGGAGGTATTTCCAACTTACGTAATCGTGATATTTTTCCGAAATATTTTGGCGTAAGTCCTAAAACATAATTAATTTTATATTTCCGAAGGAAAAACAGTACCGATATTCTTGTTTTATGTACATTGATGCACCCTAATGTATATACATACATATATGTATGTAATTTCACTATTTTTCGTAGCACAATAAAAGTTTACGGATTAGCACATTTTTGTAAACAATAAAAAAATAAAAAAATAAACTAAAATAAAAGCATTTAAAATACTCGTAAATGATAAATGTAATACTCGTGAAATTAACAATTTATATATGTTTATGTACATTGCATAAATTAGTTTTCCAACACTTTGCGCCGCCACTCTTCTACGCTCCCACTGGACTACTGAAAATACTCGTACACAAATAGTAGCTTGCCTATGCACACACGCAAACACACACATACACACAATTACTCAAGCTAAATACTAAGCGGCGACTATGCCCTACAATTTGAGCTTTTGCAGTTTTTCTTTTGTTCTCAGCTAACTATTTTAACTTTCAAGTATTTTTCCAGCTATAAGCGCCTGCAAACTCTTTTTATTACCTCTTTCCTCTTTCCTGTTCCATATTTTCTATTTTTTACTTTATTTTTTTGCTTTTCATACTTTTTTTTAATTTATGTTTGTATGTATGTACTTGTAGAGCTAAACATTTACACATACTTTGATAGTAAACATTGCCGCTGGCGCTGCCGTGGCTATGGCCATGACTGCTATGTCCAGTTGCCTGATCGTAGCCGTACGAGTTGCCAGTGTCGATGACATCTAGAGCGCCGGCGGCGGTCTCATGGACAGCTGGTGCGGCGTGACGCTGCTGGAAGTCGCTCACATTGAAGGGGTACAAGAGTATGCCGTGCAGCGTATGCAACGAGGTTGTCACCGTGCCCGGATAGTGGGTGCTCGTCGCTGTCGCTATGAGAGGCGTATCAATGAGCGCCAGATTATCTTCGAACATTTTCAGATGCAATTTCTCGTCCATGCCCATTATTCTGACTGTAATTTGAATGAGGAAGGAAGGAATTGTTCAAGTTGAATTTAAAGTTTTTTTGTTTTGGTTTTTTTTTTTTTTTTGTTATTGTTTTGCAAATTGTAACATTTTATTTTTCATAGATTTTTTTTCTTGCTAAAAACTGTGGAGGCTGTTACATATTATTGTTGTTGTTGTATTGNAAGGAATTGTTCAAGTTGAATTTAAAGTTTTTTTGTTTTGGTTTTTTTTTGTTTTTTGTTATTGTTTTGCAAGTTGTAACATTTTATTTTTCATAGATTTTTTTTCTTGCTAAAAACTGTGGAGGCTGTTACATATTATTGTTGTTGTTGTATTGTTTTTTTTTTATTTATTTATTTATTATGCAAATAAAATGTTGTAGAGTTTACAAAGCAGCATTCGTTTATTGAACTTAGGTTTAATGCAGTTATTCAAACGCTACTACATACTGCTGCTTGGTGCTGCTAAACATTGATGATACGAGTATCTATTAATTTATCAGCGCAATGTGTTTTTACTTGCTTGCAAATATTCTTGCCGCTTTGCTGGCAGTCAGCTTGTTCAATTTATGTATAAAATAAAGATCACTTGGTTTGGCTGATACTTTTCTGATTTCAACCCGATTTGTTTTTTTTTTTAATTTTACCTTTATTTTAACTATTTTATTATTGAAATACAATAGAAAACGAAATAAACTAAATTACAACACTTATTATTGAGAAAGTGCAGGAGTGGCAAGTTTTGGTGAGACACAAAAAATTTACATAAAATGATTTAAGTATAAATGTTAGCCTTACAATATAGTAATTTAAAATGCTTAATAGTGATGGTATATATACATATAATATATACATACATAGGAATGTAGGTATTGCAATATTGGAACTCACCTTGTTGTTGTCTTTTCTTTCGTTTCGTAGAATACTTAAAATAGTTCTACAATATTTACTTAGCTAAATGTGTAAAGAACAACCTAATCAACATTTATCGAATTGTTATTTCTTAATATGATTTTTTACTTAGCAACCAAATTTTCATAAATTTGTGTTACTTAAAAAATTTATGACTATTTAGGGCAGTTGAAAAGGGCCTTAAACTCCGCGCCAAAAAAAAAAATATAGTAAAGCATGGGTTTAAGCGCAGAAGATAACCCGGATAACACACAAATTTTTATTAGAGTTTTATAATGGGTTACTTTAGCAAAACTAAAAAGAAAATACGCTACGCCTGTCTCTCAATGCGGAACGTTGCACATACGCACTGGTGTACTTTTTCATGAAACCTTGTTTCCGGACAGAATGCTACATTAGAAATTATTTTAAATACAATAATATTCGAAGATATATTTTAACTCAAAAATTAATTTAAATATGTTATAAAGGTTTATTCGAGCAACAGGCTGCGGTATTGCTGAGCGCGTTTTAATTAAGCGAATATTCGCTCGTCAATACTTATTTACACACTTAGATGGAAGATGTGTTAATGAAGCTGTGACCTCTATTACCTACCTATGTTTGTTAAGATGTATACGTAAATATATCGCACGCGTTCTACAAATGTGAGTTAACTCCAATTTATCCGCAAATGATTTTTTTTAGCTCATTCTAATAATATACTATATATTTATATGTATATGGAAAGGATTATTTAATGTGCCTCTTGCAATAAATCACAGCAAACTTTTGTTTCAGCGTTTCAAGGAAGGTTCACGATCTGTGGATATTTCTAGCACATAATATGAAAAAGGCATATTTCCAATTTACACACTTTTGAGGATCGTGTGCGATATGTTTCACTGAATTGGAACGAAGTAGATACTCGTATATGACAATAATGCATTTTTAATATGCTTTATACTATATAAAAAAAAAACTTTCTTAAAAAGTTTACTTAGCGACTTTTCACTCTAGCGATATTCATATCGTGCTGGTAAAATAGCTTGTGTGCAAAAATTAAACGTTAAAAATATAACTCCCATCTGAGATCAATTTTAGATAATGGGTTCAAAAAACATTGCTCTTTGCTGTCATTACAAATCATTGTTTTGAAAGCCGCACAAACGCCATCGGACAGTTTCAAAAGTATCAAACTTGAATTCGCGTATTTGTTCCACTGTTAGTTTAATGTTGTGTGAAATCGATTGTTGTTTGGTCGAATCTGAAGTCCGATTGGCAAGATTCAAAATGCCGGACCCGGTATAATGTAAAAAAAAAAATTAAAATCAGTTAACTTCGCTTAAAACTTTACAGTCGGGAGTCCTTCAGGTCCCTGATTCCGAATCAGGAATCACATTTTAAAAATTCAAAATTTCGGATTCATATTTGATCTACCATTTATCACGAAATAGTTAAAAACCAACGTACCTACATGGCGTATGAGTAACATTTTCATCTCGACTAACAATGTGGGTACCTACCAAAGAAAACATAAATTCTTTGGAATTTAAAAATATTAAACTTTTTTTCCACAGTTTTTTTGTATTGGGCTACTAGTTTTGGAAGTATATATTTTTTATGGGCAAAATTGACTTATGCTCGGTGTAATCCATGTTATCATTAACTTGATTTTTTTGAGTCATTTGTGCCACTTTCAAAATAAACGACTCACTTACGGATTCTTAATCAGCACCAAAAAGCCAGTGAAAAACCACCACCAAAACGCTGCAAATTAGCGAGCTCAATGGCCCCACAAAGATAATTTAAAATTTTCGAAGGCAAACTACTTTGATGTTTAATACTTATAAATTCTACATAGTATAAACTAGACGGAGGCCTTCATCGCAAGAGGGAACAGTTTACCTTTTGGCTTTCTGATATTTAAAATATTTTTAAACACAAATTCACACATTCCGCAAACTCTGCACGAGCTGGATTCGATTCATATTCCGAGCAACATATAAATCAGAAAAAGGTTTTCCAAACCATCTGCAAAGTTCCGGCTGTATTTCTGCCTTGAAAAAGCTTCTAATAAAATAAAATCGGCTCCGATTAGGCGTTAGTTAAAAAACGACTGGACTCGCTAAAAGCGCTGAGGCGGTTACTGTGGCAGTAAGGAAGAATTTTAATTTTTAAGTGCATTTATCAATTTCGTACACTCAAATGAAAAGGATAGCACTTACATAAATAAATGTTTCTTGAATTCTATCCCCATCAGAATTGTATGCAGCTGAAGTAAAATTTTTGGCTGATTTCGAAAATTATAATAAATATTCTCAGTGAAGTCTATACACAAAATAGACTTGTTATCATCACACAAAAGAGACTCGTATGTAAGCCAATAGGCTTCTAAAAATTTAGGTCCATAGCAAAATAAAAAAATTCTGGTCTCTATCGCCTCTGAAATTCTTAATACCAACTATGGACAGCTATAGGGTAGGGTGAATTTGAGATTCTGTAATTGTCTAAAGTCACTATCTAATCCTATCAACTCTTACTCAGAATCAACACTTATCCATTGAAAATACCATTTTGTGGCTCAGCCTTTTTTCCATCCTTCATCCTATGTCATTAAACGCAATTTACCACACCGCAGCTAACTGATATCTTCAAAAACGCTCGCAATCATTTAATTTTCACTCTTACTTGCAGACAACGCACGCGTCATCAAATGTCGTTACTCAAAGATATCTTTTCACATTTCCTTTTATCTACCGCCATATACTTTTGTAAAAACAGTTTTCGACTTGTCGGCAGCCATTGCTAAGTGGGAGCATATACTACATGTGTACATACATACTTTACGCCATGATAAACAATAGCACTCGTCGTTGTTTGCTTTGCTCATTTCGATCATTTCCACTTTTGCTGCGTTCAATCGTTCGTTGTCACATTTTAATGATTGGCAATGCGAAGCATCGCTTACCACGTTCTTCTCTCTCACACCGCAAGCGTATTTGCTTATCAGCGTACCACTTGCGGCCACCATTGAACCATTTAGAAGAATGTGAGATATGCTGCTTAGTGCCTGCCATTGCACACAGTCTTTTGCAGCCATACACTGGCGCATACCAAGAGGCATACATACATACATGTATATATGTTTGTATATATATATTAGGGTGGTTCCAAAAAATTTTAAAATGTTAAGCTCTCGATCTTTAAAACTTTTCCAAATGGAAAAAATAATGCCCGTTTTTGTTTGGAAAAAAATGATATTTAGAACAGCCTCAAAGACCATGAAGTTTTGTAAGCATTTTATATGGAGGAAAACACTTTTTTATAGAAATGGCATAGAGCTCCTGAAAATCAATATTTTTCAATCGGAAAACTGTGCTGCTCTTCAGAAAACTTCCAATAATAATATCCAATTGTTTATTTTACAATTTTTTAGTATTAACGATTTTTTACTTTTAAAAACAGTCAGTACTAAAATATGGTTAAATAAACAATTAGGTATTGTTATTGGAGGTCTCCTGCAGAGAAGCAGAGATTTTGGACCACCCTAATATACAATTACTAAGTATAACTCTCGCGCATACTTCAATGCCTGTTGTCGATGTTCAAAGCTTATTTGAACTTGTATTAAGCTGCTACTACACTTGCAAGTGTGGAAGAAAATAAAAGCTACATTGGCACACACTTTTAAGAGCGAATCTCTAATAGGTCAGCAGCGTCACAATTGTAGAATTCGCTTGCTATTGTAAGCATCTATGTCTGCAAATAACAGTTTAAGATCACTCTACATATGCACATACATATGTATGTATGTATGAGTGGCTGACTGATATCCCCCACTATCGAAGTNTCTGCAAATAACAGTTTAAGATCACTCTACATATGCACATACATATGTATATGTATGAGTCGCTGAGTGATATCCCCCACTATCGAAGTGTTTTGTTGGTTTATTTTTAAAGTAAATATTTATACAACACGAAGTTTGTAAGTGAGCCAGCATTTAAAAGTATCAGTTGAAATGGATTTATCTGCAGTTAATGTCAGCTGGAAAACAAAGAAGTGTAATTAAAAGTGTGGATGCTACTAAATACACACAAATCTTGTTAGCTGCTCTTAGGTGAGTTGAGTGCTGCAAGCAGAGATGGAGGTAGGTAAATGTGAAATGATGTTGGGTGCAAGTAAATAAGTGGCAGGGTATGTCTTTTTGTGGCAGCAAGTTTAATCATTGCTATTCAATAGTGCTTTGTGAAGCACACGGCGAGTGAAATACACTGAGCTATCAGAGCAAATATGTTTACAGATATACATATACATAGTTACTAATATAAACAGGCAAGGCGCTCAATTTAAAAGGAACAGTTTCATTCACTCCTTGTTTGAAGAGAAGTAGAAATACATATATCTGTTTATATTTCTAAATAGTTAAATTTTTTTGAGAGTCGTATCGATTTGAAAACAGCTTTATCTTGTTTTGGTTGTGATTTTCAGCCAAAAGAAAGTCACTCATACGCACTGGCCAACCTACGCACATACATATATTTAGATGCGATTTGCAAACATTTCAATTTGACTTTAAATTTAACTTTAAAATAGGTGTTTGTGTATTTACTTAGATATAGTGAAAAGCTGAACCGAACTACAGATCGCATGACAGCTCCCTATGGCTTTTTATTCAAACGGCATCTGCCTTTAGCTACTGTCACATTTCAATCATGTAATCCAATAATTACGTAAGCGTGAACTCTGCTCGCTTGTGGTGGTTTTCCACCACACTTGATACAACGTCTCTTCTGTAATTCATTTAAACGCCTCCGCAGGCTAGTACTTAAATTCCGAAATCTGCCATCCATTCTGTTAAATTCTTAATACCTACAAAGTTATTTGCAATAAAATGATTTTCTGTGATAATTAAACAAGGCACACAATCAGCTGCGAATAAATTCGAAAGTTGAAGGGAAGGAGTATGGGGTTGTAAATTTGTAAGGAAAATCGCCACGAGCACACAAGCTCTTCATTGCAATCATTGGATAAGTCATTTACATACATATGTAAGCGTAATATGCTCTCGTAAACAAAGATAATCTGCAGGAATATTGGTTAAAAAAAAGCACAAAATATTCGAGAAGCAAGTGTAAATAAAAACTGTAGGGGTTGCAAGTCTTTCTTAAATTGACTCTTTAAGGACTAAGTGAAACTTTTTCCATAATACGAGTGTAGTTGTAGCAGCTTTTTTCCAATATGCTTTTCCAATATGTACTACTATGTACCAGCGCTTTTTTAATATTATTTAATAACTAATTTTTGGAAATTTTATCTACATTAAATAATATTTGTTACTTTAGCCCAATCTAACCGGGCAATTCTGGTAACTGTCTTTCAATTCAGCACAGTCTTTTGAAAGATAAAAGTCTTTCGTTTGTCTTTTAGTTTTGTTTGTTTGTCTAAATATTAAAAAAAATATATATATTTTTTTTGAAATAATGCAAATTACAATTCAAAAGGAATTTTAATTAATGAAGAAAACAATTCAATTAAAAAAACATAAAATAAGTCTCTAGAAATTAAATTAAATAAACAAATAAATAAAACTAAAAGTTTAAAGAAAACGAAATTACAAAAAATATATAAAATTAATCGAGGAAATAAAATAAAAAAAATCATTTTCTAGAAATTCAAGGAAATTAAAAAAAATATTCTTCTTTTTAAGACAACAAAGTTTAAAATTTTGAGCAAATTTATTAAAAAATACTTTATATAATATTGAAGCAAAACAATTTTCAAAAAATTAAATGAAAGCAAAAGATATATGTACTTCTTTTTAAAACAATAAAATTTGAATGTGAAAAGAAACTTAAATAAAAAATTATATTAAGAAAAGTAAAAATTAAATCGAATAAGTTTCTCAAAATATATATTTTTAAAGCAAAAATAAAACGTTAAGATATGCACTTCTTTTTAAAACAATAAAATTTAAATATGAAAAGAAAATTTAATTAAAAGAAAATTATATTAAGAAAAGGAATACGTACGTCGAATAAGTTTCTCAAAATATGTATTTTTAAAGCAAAAAAAAACACAAGACGAAATTAAAAAGAAAAAAAAGTACCACAATTGTGGGTTTTAGAACAAATGGGTAAAGCAACAAAGTCTAAGCCGTAGAAGATAACTTCTTTTTTCTTTTTAATTTAATTTAATTTTTTTTAAAGAAAATTTTTTTTTGTAACATTCAACTCTGAGAAACTTATTGGAAGTTAACTTCTACCGCTTAAACTTTGTTACTATTTTCAATTTTGCTGAAAAGTATAATCGTGGTACAAAGCTCAATAACAATATTGAAATAAATGTAAAAAAAAAGTTAATTAAAAAGAGCAATCAAATACGAGCAAGGGAGCTTTGTTTGTAAGACTGTCGTGCCATAATAAAACGAAATTTTTTAAACTATCTTGCCTACTGCCTTTCCATTGTCTTAAAAAATACTTGCATCTATCGCGCTGTAAAACGTAAAGTTTAATTTTTTCACTAACAGGAAATTGGTCCTGAAATGGTTAAGTGTATTACTTAACATACATAATGGATATTCATTTGAATTGCCACTTATTTTTCGTTCAAGATCCGGCCATATACTAGAAACTTGTGAACGTTGGAGAAGCTTTATTTTTATGGATTGTTAATTTTTATTTCAGTTCCGTTGAAGAAAATTGTTGGAATGAAGAAAACATAACTACATACTTACATGCAATTAAAATTATATGGAAGATCTGTTTATCATTTTCTTGATTAACTTGAGTATTCACAAGTACGCGAAGCGTCCTTGGGATATAAGTAGCAAAGTCATTAAAATTGTACTTGAATGAAACCTTGTTATCATTTGGAGGACAAACAATTATAACTAGGGATGCAAATTTTGAGCAGTAACATCGATACATCGATGTTTCGATGCATCGGAGAAAAGAACATCGAAGCCAAAATACATCGCCATAGAAACATTGTTATATCGATGGTTTCCGATGTTTTGCAATTTGTTAATTTCTAGTTAAATCTAAAGCAATATTGAATACTTTAATAATTATGAATGTATTTCTGTATTTTATTATCCTTTCTATACCCTTTCTATTATTAGAATCAAAATGCATACCATCGTAGGGTCGTTCGTGTCTGATCTTGTTGAAATTCTGAGGGGTGTTTGGTTCCTTTCTTAACGGCTAGGTTATTAGCATTCAGAATATATCCAACAATTTTGTTGAGCTTGGGGCCATTTTTTATGAAAAATGTTGTGGAAAAGCTACAATAATTTACAAAGCTAAGAAATTATAGCAGCTATTTCGGATATCACCACATCACCTCAGTGACCGCGCTAGAAGAAGTCCGATTAGTAGATATGGTGATCTCCCAAATAGCGGCAAATCAGCTGCACCTGATAGTAGTTGGTTGAATAAGGAAAATGAATTAGCAACAAGAGTTTACGGGATGTACATAGCTCAGTGGTTAACGCTTCTGACTTTGAACATCGAATACGCAGGTTCGATCCCTGCTGAAGTCTAGAAAAAAGAAGTCTGATGAGGAGATGTGGTGATCTCCGAAATAGTGCTATAACTTCTACCGCTTAGACTTTGTTGCTTTTTCAATTTTTCCTAATAAACAATCGTGGTACAAAGCTCAATAAAAATATTAAAAATAAAATGTTAACAAGCCACAATAACATTGACAAATACATAGTTTAGGAAGAGCCTGCCTGAAACTATACAAAAAAGCAAATAAGCAAATGGATGTATAGAATTGACAACAACAACCACGCTGTCGAGTTTAAATAGCGGCAAATCAGCTGCACTTGATAGTAGTTGGTTGAATAAGGAAAATGAATTAGCAACAAGAGTTTACGGGATGTACATAGCTCAGTGGTTAACGCTTCTGACTTTGAACATCGAATACGCAGGTTCGATCCCTGCTGAAGTCTAGAAAAAAGAAGTCTGACGACGAAATGTGGTGGTCTCTGAAATAGTGCTATAACTTCACCGCTTAGACTTTGTTGCTTTTTCAATTTTCCCTAATAAACAATCGCGGTACAAAGCGCAATAAAAATATTAAAAATAAAATGTTAACAAGCAACAATAACATTGACAAATAACTTCTACCTTTTATAAATTATTGTTGATTTTCAATAACACTTTTCAAAAGAAACGGCCTCAAGCTCAATAAAATTGTTGAATATAATTGTCATAAGGCCATAAATAACAAAATAATTCTGAATGGATAATAAATTTAAGGGCAGTCAAACATACCGAAAGAAAGTCGGAGAGTCTCCTTAAAGTCGATGTTTAAAACATCGGTAAAACTTTCATCGATGTATCGTCAATTTCGCGATGTTAGTAAATTGTAAATATCGATGGCAAACATCGAAAATTGAACCGATATTATCGATGTTTCAAAAACATCGATGCATCGTTTGCATCCCTAATTACAACTGAGCAATGCTAGGCAAGCACTCTTCTAAAGCTCAAAATATAAAAATTAGGGGCTTCGTGGATCTTGGGCTTTGCAGAAGATCTTTGGGAATGGATTTAGAAAAAGGAACAACCAATTTGACATTCTATTCAGTGTACAGAATCAGATGAAAAGGACATGAAATGAATTTGAATTGACCTTGATGTATAATTTTCTGAACTAAAATCCTTTTTCTCAATTGATTTTTACAATATACTGTATGTAAATATTAATTTTTATCCTGTTCGGAATTTTTAAGAAAAAAATACTAACGAAAAAATTGAAGACTATAGCGCAGGGTATATCCGTACGCATATATTACGGTATACACTTGGGGCTACGCCAATCTTATCACCACTTAAAAATATTACGTAGAATTTTGTAAACTATTAAATTTTTTATTTTTATTTTTTTGATATAGTTCACACTGTAACAAAAACTAATCAGGTATATAGATACAAGTTTCTAACTTTGTAGAAATTTAAAATAATATCAGGAAAGCTTTATCAAACTTGCACTTTATTACACTAAAATTAAATTGGCTATTAAACTGCATACCCGAATTTTTTGAATTTCTTTTTTTTTTGTAATTTTCGAGGTTTTTTGAGTTTTTGGGATTATTCGGGAATAATTTGGAAGTTTCAGGCTTTTCATTACAGTTACATACTTTTGCATATGGTATTTATTGAAGTCATAAATATTAAATACCTTTATGCGGGGTATTAAGTTAAGTAAAGTTACTAAATACTTTTGTTATCAGTATTTAGAACTTAAAAAAAAATATATGTACTTACACTCTTGCTAAATGTTCAGCCGAGCTTCTTCTCTAATTTGAGGAGTGCGTCCTGATGTTGTTACAAAAATGGTTGGACCTACAGTTTTTTGCCGTCTCCGAACAGCAAATGAATTTTATGAGAAGCGTTTTCTTGGCAGAAATACACTCGGAGGTTTATCGTTGCCTGCCTAGGGGCGGCTGCTTTTCTAACCACTCAGCCGCCACAGCGGGCGTTACTGTTATAGTCGGTATTTAATAATTCTTAATTTGGATTATTTACTACAACATACTACCTAATATTATCAATCTCTACAGGGACGTAACAAATACGTACATATGTACGACATACATACTTATGCTGCTGGTAGTGCAAGCTTTTGCGTTAGCCCATAAATTACGAAAATAAATTTTAAAATGTGCAATAATTTCGACATTACGAGGCCGCAGGGAAGCTTATAGCAGAGTTGCAAAAGAAAAGTATTAATCGCCAAAAAAAAAAACATGAATAGACTGCCAGCATTGTGATTGCGGTGCGTATGCAAAAGAGGCGCATGTTAGCATTTGTCCCATGCAAATGTGCGCGAGAATAAGTGTGTGTGTATACTTATGTGCGTATATTTTCGTGATTTTATGTTTGCCTTTGCTGTATCGACATTGTCAAGCCTTTTTAAAGTACACCACCAGCTCGGCATGTAGAAATATTCACAGTGGCCCACTAATACCACGTGCACACTCACACATTCATTCAGTGCTGCAGTGCAGTGAAAAGCTAAACCAGCCAGTAAGGATTTTAGTAGATCAACTGGTAGAAGTCGACTAGTGCTGTTTAACTGGTAAAAGCTGACACGCAGGCCTTCCAGTGAATAAAGGAGGTGATGCATAGGTAGATTACTTATGTAACTGGTATGCCAGTACTGGTATTTCTACTAGTTGATGCTGTTACAGAATCTGACCTTTGACATTTTGAAGGACATCGCCATGNGAGGCCGCAGGGAAGCTTATAGCAGAGTTGCAAAAGAAAAGTATTAATCGCCAAAAAAAAAAACATGAATAGACTGCCAGCATTGTGATTGCGGTGCGTATGCAAAAGAGGCGCATGTTAGCATTTGTCCCATGCAAATGTGCGCGAGAATAAGTGTGTGTGTATACTTATGTGCGTATATTTTCGTGATTTTATGTTTGCCTTTGCTGTATCGACATTGTCAAGCCTTTTTAAAGTACACCACCAGCTCGGCATGTAGAAATATTCACAGTGGCCCACTAATACCACGTGCACACTCACACATTCATTCAGTGCTGCAGTGCAGTGAAAAGCTAAACCAGCCAGTAAGGATTTTAGTAGATCAACTGGTAGAAGTCGACTAGTGCTGTTTAACTGGTAAAAGCTGACACGCAGGCCTTCCAGTGAATAAAGGAGGTGATGCATAGGTAGATTACTTATGTAACTGGTATGCCAGTACTGGTATTTCTACTAGTTGATGCTGTTACAGAATCTGACCTTTGACATTTTGAAGGACATCGCCATGTTAAAAATACCAGCGTCTACCTAGATAATGTAAAAATATATAGAAGCCATACTAGTATGTAGAGCTGAAAAGCTTACTGGTAGCCAACTAGTTCACAACAAGTAGCTTTCACTGTGGGGTTATTATAAAAGCACTTAAACGCTTACACAGCCACTTACATAGTGTTATAACGCTCAAGTGCGTGTACTAACAATGGCGAACTTCACACAGCGTAAACAAATCCTGAGCGCACATACCATAAACACACACAGACACATTCCAGCATTTGAGCTCATATCAAAAATCAACTAAATGTCCGTAAACCACACAGCCCAGCGAAAGGCAGCCAGCCACCATCGCTTGCGGCTTTTGCCAAGCTCCGTTGTGTCGTGTCTCATTCGGCGACCAAATAAACTACACGCTCGTGTGATTTGTTTGAATTTGTTAAATTAAAATTTTTTTGTTAAACTACTGTATAAGCCACTGAAAAATGATATGCCAACGAAAGCTTTGTAACTGTTCGCAATTTCGTCAACATTTCTAGTGGCAGCAGCATCGGCGTAGCCAGAATGAAATTTAGGGGGGGGGGGGGG
>NW_016159655.1:19912-34911 GCF_001687245.7 Rhagoletis zephyria
TCGACCCTATTAAGCTGGAATTTCAGGGTACCATTTTATATATATATAAGGAAAATTTTAAAGTTAGGGGGGGGCTCGAGCGCCCCCCTGCCCCTACCTGGCTACGCCCATGGGCAGCAGTGAGTAAAACACACTCAGGCATAGGAGTAATGCTGGCAGTGTAGTGTTTTAATTTTTAGCCTGGATAGCAGCTGCCGTCGGTTGGTTGGAGGTTGTGCCGAATTTATGTTTATTTCGAATTTTATAATCACAATAGTAGTTTACTTTGCATGGCAATAACACAAATAAGCAATGACTCTTATCCCCCATGGAGAAGCTACTGAGCGCAGCTGTTGTTTTTGCCCGACTATTTGTTTAGTATTTCTAACTCCCAAAAGTCGTTTAAATCTCATTTTGTTTGCTAGCAATTTTAACTAAGTAATACATACAGTACCGGAAAAAGTTTTGGCACAGAGAGAGAATCTCATTTCTCTACCAAATTTTTCACACTACAACAGAAACCAAAAAACCTTAGGAAAATTAAAAAATTTATAAATTTCCTATTAGAAAAATGTTTGGTATGCAATTTGTAAGCCGTTTGATTTTACATAACTTTTTCTGCCGGTCTTTTGCAGTTTTTTTCCTACTACAAATTCAAAATTTTTCTAAAAATCTGATAAAGAAGTAGTAAATTTATTTAGAGATTTTATTTTTTATGATTTTTTTGTTGTGGTATATACTATATTTTTTAAAAATAAATAACGAAGATAAATTAAAATAAAAACCTTTGCATACATTGCGACAAATTCTCTGTGCCAATACTTCTGTCCGGCACCGTACATATAATATTTGGAAACATATTGTTTATAGAAAAGGGAAATTAATTTTTTTTTTTAATATATGTAAATTTGTTTGTCTATCAATATAAATGTTTCTTCAGGGACCGCGAATTTGCAAACTACAGCTGAGACTTTATTGTACTGAATTGAAAATTACGCCTATTTTTCGATAATGGCAAGCAATTACCTTTACAGTGGAAAACATGTTAAAAAGCAGTCTTTAAATGGAGTGGATTGGATTCATTTGATCGGACTAGAGCGTACTAGAAAAAAAACCCCCCCCTTAGACCCGTGGGTCTAAATTATTGTTGCAGGTGACAGGTAACACGATCAACGGAAATAAGGTCAATTGACACTATTTCGAGTACTGGTGCGAAATATAGTCAATTGATATTATTACCTTTTCAAAAGCGAAATAAAATCCATTGACATTATTTCTCTTTCAAATATTAAATTTGCGTAGCTTCGCAGCGGCCCACCATTAAAATGTTTATATATTTCAAATCGAGGGCTTATATTCAATACCACCTAACAACAATTTTCACAAAAAGTACTTTGTGATGTTAGAACCCATCTGGGTCGTACATACACGGTGGTCTTGAACTAGTCTTAAGTTTTATAAAAGTGTTCTAAAATCGGCTTTCATAGCATTTTTCTACATAATTTGAAGGTTCAAAATCGATCGAGATCAAAATCGTAGCGGATTCTTTTATTTCTAGATATGCCTAAAAGCCAGATGCCTCTATGGACTCAAAAATTAGATTTTTTTTCATTTATTATATCACATATAAATTTTGCTACCGATTGGAGTCGGTAAAGATGTCTTAATAAGGTAATCTGAATATGAGCCCTCGATATTTACAGCAAAAACTGTGATTCTTTGGTAAGCGCTTACTTTTTGTATCGATAGAGTAATGCATTACAATACGCCTCAAGACAAAATTTTTCCACTTTCTCGCTTACCCACTGTATTACCTGCAACATCTACAGAAATTCGAACCAAAATAAATTGTCTCTCAAGAAAGCAGTAGCATTTGGTAGCGAAGTATTTGGAGTGTTCTAGTAGAACTATTAAAAAAAAAAAATTCCAAATAAAGATGTCCCGGGAAAATGTAAAAAGGCTTCCCTTGGTTTGGCAAAAAAAAATATCGAAATTGTCTTGCAAAAATATTTTAGACTCAGGGGTATAAGGCGAACTTTTTTTGTATGCCTCTAAGGTCACATTATTTTTCTCAAACAATCAGGTGTATACTTTATATGTAAACACTGGGGAATAGTGCCTTAATACCATTTTTAAACGCAATCAATTTTAAAGAGAACTGGTGGACGGTAAAATAAAATGCCTCGACAAATTGATTTTTAGTGGATTTTTCCAAATCATGTGAAAAAATTTATTCACTTAAATTGAAATACAAGAAAGAACTAGACTAAACCAACAACTGCATATTTATCACTTTGCCTTTGCTTTTCGTGCCTATGCATAAAAAACCTCCTATCTGGATGACTGTTCCATAGGTTTTTAGGGGAGTTGCAAGAAAATTAAGTATTCAAGTATAACAAAAGCCTGAAATTTGTGATTGTCATTTTAATTTTGTAAATATATTCCCATTGGAACTTTTTGAGTGAACTCGCTGTCAAAAGTATTATAATTCACACTAATAATAACATTCGAAAAGGGAGGCCTCAAATAACCGTATCGTTACTTTATGGCTTAGATCAATGAATAAATATCACAAAATTTTGGAATTCAACACCCATTAATGCCATAAATAATTATGATATCATCTTGCATACATATGTATGTATTGCAATTTCCCAATACCTACATTACACTGCATTACGCGTGAATAGTTTCCTTTTTTTTCACGCACATATGTATGTATGTATGTATGCATGTACGTATTCGTCACCATAAAATACGAGTGACTTCATTAACGATAGTAGCTTGCCATTGGCTGATCCATTGTTTCAGAATTTTAAATTCGGTCTCTGAAAATACATCGACATGCGTCAATGATGTTTAGATGCGTATATTTACATATGTATGTACTTATTAGGGATGTTAATTTGTTCGCTTTTTACCTTGCTGGGATTATCGGGATGTCGTTATTACAATACCGGGGTCCCGGGTATTCATTACTTTCAACAACTTAAATCGAAAAAATTGCTTCTATATTGTTTGAGAAGCTTAATAAATAAATGGATTTGAAACCTACTCTTTTTTATTAAAGTGGCGTTTTTATTTTTTCTCTCTGACGTCAGGATTTATTTTAAAGGACCTTGTAATTTCAAAGAAATGATTAATTCCAAAAAATATTTAAGAAATTCAAAGCAAAGTTCTATAAAAATATGGGTACTAAAGGAATGAGGAAATTTATTTAGAGTTTAAAAAAATTAAAAATTTTTGGATTCACAAGAACGAATAGGTAAATTTTTAAGCTGATAAATTTGGAAGGACAAAATTCGAGGACGTTATCGAGTTTTATAAGTCCTTAACATATAATTTTTTTAAAAACAAATATTGTGAATTTGTAAGAATAAAATTTTAAATGACATTTTCAATACTACCAGACTTTATGAACCAAAAAATTCAATCTGTTTAAATTCGACAGAATTTCCTCTTTAATTTGAGCACATTTCATTGAACTTCTTAAATCGTTTTTGAGTTACTGACGTCAGAGTGAAAGACTAAAAACGCAATTTTACTATATGGGGCTCATGGTTTCGCGTATTTATTGATTTTTGTGTGTAAAATTTACTATCGCATGGTGTTATACGTATAATGAGCTAGGCAATTAAATATACAAAAAATATTAATTAACTATTAAATCAAATAAAAGAAATATAGGCAGTACTGGTCAAGAAACGGAGTATTTACCAAGAATCCCGGTATTTTCGGTACCTAAACAAGACCGGGATTAACATTCCTTGTATTTATGCTCTTATCAATAGGATCCTATTTCCTATTCATTTAGTATATGTAACGGCCCTGAGCGGCAAGTGATGCCACAGAAGTTAATGCAGTGAAAATTTTGAAAGCAACGTATTCCAGAATGCAGTGGTGATGCTTCCATGCCTCGTATGTTTGTATTACATGTTATTAGATACCCAGTATGGCATAGCTCAGCCAATTTCCTCAGAAAAAGTAGTTTATTTCTGCTTAGGTAGCAACTCTGCATTTGATGTACAATCACCAGCAGCCTCCTTGAGCTAAACCAAATGTTTACACGTTTGATATCTTTGCAAATAATTCAATACTAGTTGAATAATCATCTAACTTTGGGCATTTTACTATTTCAGAATTTATAATACTAAGTAATTTTACATTGGTTGAAAATACATCTGCAAAATAATCATACTGACTTAAGTAGTTGAAATCAAATACTGAGTCGGGAAATCGGTTTGCTGCTTGAGCACAATTCAAAGTGAACATTTGAAAGCACATTTATAAGTCTGGTTGTAGCTGAGCGTGCAGAGATGCCTGCCTTTGTTTGTCACCCTTCCAGAAGGTCTGAGACAATATGTGAAAAGGATGATAAATTTTTGTTTTTTGTGTCTTGGAAATATGAAAAAGCGAACGAAACATACTGACTTTGAAGTGCTTTAAGCCCAAGTGAATTTTAAAGTGGTAGAACTCAACTACCGAGTCGAATCATTGATTGCTTCCTAGGCCATCGCCATGTTAAAGTAAACAGTTCGTTTTAAGGAAGAACATCAGATCTTCAATTAGTTGTGGTGGATTAAGAACTGGTCGAGCATCAAAATTAAAACTAGTTTCTTTTCGTACTGGGTAGGTGTAGTGTGTATGCCTGTGTGCGTGCGCATGTGTACAGTTCTCTGTTGTCAAAAGTCAAACTTATGCTAATTTATTGCTAAAGTTGGTGACAAAAACAACTGCATCGCAAAAGTCAATAGCATATTGCGGCATTTTGTTGTTGCTTCATTGCGCAAGTATGCATTGACATGCATATGTCTANTTTTTGTGTCTTGGAAATATGAAAAAGCGAACGAAACATACTGACTTTGAGCTGCTTTAAGCCAAGTGAATTTTAAAGTGGTAGAACTCAAATACAGAGTCGAAGAAAATTGACTGCTTCCTAGGGCATCGCCATGTTAAAGTAATCAGTTCGTTTTAAGGAAGAAAATCAGTTCTTCAATTAGTTGTGGTGGATCAAAAACTCGTCGAACATCAATATTAAAACTAGTTTCTTTTCGTACTGGGTAGGTGTAGTGTGTATTATGCCTGTGTGCGTGCGCATGTGTACAGTTCTCTGTTGTCAAAAGTCAAATTTATGCTAATTTATTGATAAAGTTGGTGACAAAAACAACTGCATCGCAAAAGTCAATAGCATATTGCGGCATTTTGTTGTTGCTTCATTGCGCTAGTATGCATTGACATGCATATGTCTGACATCAATTTCTTTATGAGCAAACAATAGGCGGGTACGCTGTACTTTGATCTGATTTGTAGGCATACCCTGTGGATCAGAGAATTTCAATTATGTTCGTAGGTTTATAAGTACACATATGTATATGTGCATGATTATGTAATTTAGTTAAACAGCTTCATGGTTGTGTTATGAAAATAATTCGTATAGAACTTTGTATGGAAGGGCTGTAGTTTCTTTATTTACAGTTGCACAGATCAATCAGACAGATCATAAATGGAATGAGAGGTAGGTGCACGAATCTCCATTGAACCACTCAATTTAAATTCGAATTTCTAAGATGGCNCATATGTATATGTGCATGATTATGTAATTTAGTTAAACAGCTTCATGGTTATACTATGAAAATAATTCGTATAGAACTTTGAATGGAAGGGCTGCAGTTTCTTTATTTACAGTTGCATTGAACCACTCAATTTAAATTCGAGTTTCTAAGATGGATATACGGCGGTTCAGGCATTGTCTCTTCTTGGATTACGTCACAACTTGCGATTTAGTTTTAAATTACCCAAAGGTGGGTTTCGTATACGGCAATGACCCGATGGATGAACGAGCGAGATGAGATAAATCAAAAGCAGACTACCGTAATTTACTATCTACTAAGGTGAGAGGTGCATACTACCACTCCGTAGTACCTGAGTTCGTTCCCTGGTCCGAGCAACATCTAAATTAGAACAAGTTTTTTCTAACTGCGGTCGCCCCTAAGCAAGCAATGGCAAACCAACGAGTGTATTTCTGCCTTGAAAATGCATCTGCCATTCGGAGGGGGCGCACAGTGGTCTGAATGGAGAACCTAGTGAGACGTGATACTAAAATGAAAGTCTTCAAATCGGTACTAGGGCCGAATATAATTTAGAGCTCGCTAGATATGTACCCACCACCCTGATCCTTTTAAACTAAATTTTTTTTAAATATTAAGGAGCGAAAATTGTGACGTTCGTTCACCTCTAAAATTATTAATCTCAAGTACCTACACGAAATTTTTAAAACCTAATTTTAAAATTGTAATTAGTAACCATAAAATGCCCAAACCGTATGTTCTATTAAAATCTACTAACATTTAAAATTAGAAAGAATTGAAAGAAAATGGGAATATTTCAAGTATTTTAGTCTATTTAGCTAAAACTTGTGCACCAAAACATTAGCTGACCCTTAGTTAGTGTAAAAATAATCCGAATAGAATTCTTATTTAAACATAATTAAATAAAAGTAATTAATCCCAAATGTATACCTTTTCCGGAAACACTCAGCTTCTTGTTAATGCAAACAAACTTTGGAAAAGGTCAACACAAACTTCTGAATAATTCTAATTTGAAATCTTGAAGTCATTGCGCACAAAAGAGCATTTACTATAAGTTATACCCTTTACTCAATTTGTACACTATTTTGACTAATTAAATGGTTAAGCGTCAAACAATATTGATTTGTGTAATACATATACAATACATATCGTCGGTGATACTACAAAACGTTCTATGTCACTTATTACCTTTGGTGCACAATTGATATTTTATCTCTATCTGATCGCTTCTGGCAATTGTTTATCCTCATCAGCCAAAGGTAGACAGTTTTGTTATTCGTTTATTAGAGTGTAACGATTGGCAGATGCATTCCGGCGCAAGTAAGAGACCATCTAAGTGTGTGGGGTACTAATAGACATAGACCGCTTTGCAGTATCACCGACGATATGTGCGTATAGCAAAGATTTGTTTTGCTAACCCTAGGGTATTTGTCAGCTGCATTCAAAATAAACATTGCTTGAATTTGCATAGATATATTGACAGTTAGAGCTGTTTGTGAAAGACTTTAGGTTGATCAAGGTAGAAATCATACATATGTACACATACGCACATTTGCAATTCTGTAAACAAACACAATAGGGGTATTCTCCAAATCTTGCAAAGCCATTGCACGTAGCACAGATTGCATAACTTGCAAACACACAACAACTAAATACATGGGAAACAACATTTCCTATCGCTGCTAAATATGCAACGTCGAAACCCATGTATATATTTTGCAAAATAGCATAGCAAGATAAATGCGACCCTTTGCTAGTTGTTTTGTTGTTGGAATAGCTACATATTTCTCTCGTTCCTCTCATCTCGCTCACTTAATTTTTTTTGCAGTCTCTTGTTATTGTATTTGATACATAATTTCGCTGCTTGCTACCCATGCATACTTCCTCTTTGCAATGGGGTGCTCTCGTACTCTTCGAAATTCGGAATAGTATTTTGCATTTCGTGCAATCCGTGCATCGTGCAAGACTTCGAGAATACCCCTAATGTCATGGAATCACTGCAACACAGCAGACAGAATCGCTGGCAGACAATTGATGTGCATAAAAGCTGTGATACCTGATTTTATTTACTTAACAATGAATGACATTTGTGTATTGTCGAATGAGCAAATTTGTAAAATTGTGGGTATCTACAAACAGAAATATGGACTTGCTTTTCTACCTTCATATATATATTGGAAATAATGCCGTTGGGAATAAAGTCAGAATACTGCTTCTATAAATATGTATTTTTAGCTGCTTTCGGTCACCCTGAGATATCAGTAATTTAGTACAGGGTAGAGATGGGCGCAGGATATCAGGTCCCCCAAGACCCACGGTATTGATTTCAAAATGACCGGGATGGGCGGTATCGGGAAGGTCTGTAAAAACCTTGCGGGCGAAAAATCCTTTCCCGACTTTTCCAATAAAATCGCAACCTCCGAAAATTCAGAAAATCCTTAAAAATGTTGTATGCAATATTTACGTTTTTATGTTTTATTGAGACGAAAACGAACGGCAAAGCAAAACAAAACAATCAGAAGATGCCAGATCTTTCATTATTATTATTATTTTTTTTTCATTAATTTGAAATACATGTGAATTTTTCTTGACGATATATTTCGGGACCCACGTGACCCGCGGTACCATTCTGAAAAACATAGGGATGGGCGGGTTCGTTACTTAAGAATTCAATTTCGGGATGGGCGGGATCGTGATTAAATATTTAGTTCCGTGCCATCTCTTCTAGAGGAGGCTTAGTTTACGCTTTCAAAGGAAATAATAGCTTTGGATAGGTTATTGTTGTCCCTAGTCAAGTGGATCACAAAGATTTTGAGCGTTGGTAATTTGTGATACCACTGCGGACGAAGTTATGAAGGCAGCAGATGTTAGTCCGGGAGAGCTCCTTCGGGCAAGTTATAAAGTACGAACCCAATTGCTTAAGTGCATTCTAGCAAAGGCTGGAGTGCCAGTGTACCCTCAGAATTGAGAAATCCGGCTTCGTGAGGCGAAGAAAATCACTACACCGTCCCAGGTCCACACTCGGCGAAAATTACCTCCCAGTAGCACATGCCCTGGTTTTCCGCCCGTTTTCGCTGTGTTGACCCGACGTCCATCTCTCCAAGAGAAGTGCACAAGTGTCAAGGGAACTCCTACCCATATTTTCTTTGACGCTATTACCTCGTGGGTGCCCCCTCTGGCAAACCTCCGAGTGTATTTCAGCTTCTCATAAAATTACAATCGCCGTACGGAGTCGGCGTAAAACTGTAGGTCCCTCCGCTTTGTGTGACAACATCAAGGCGCACGCCACAAATCGGAGGAGAAGCTCGGCGAAGCACTAACATATGTGTAAGTGCCAATCTATTATTATTATTATTAAAAATATTCAAAACCAAAATATATACGCAGTCTTACATATTGTAGTCTTTTTTGTATTTTGATCGATTGAGGGTTTTAAAATCGCCTTAAAAAGAGTTTTCCCAACTTTTATTGATTGCAACAAAAAGTCCGTTGGATGAAAAACTTACACAAATTTGTTTAATTTAGTTGCAAAGCAATTGTTTGCCTTTTTGCCTCAAAAGCTATTTTACCACAACGCACATATGTTATTAACGTCCATAACACTGTTTGGCAGTCTGCTGGGGAATTGATAAAACCAAGTATTTCTGAAAGTTTGGATTACATATGGATATATAGAAAAGTAGTTTCTCGGTTTTCCCACTTTTGTGATTTTAAGTGTTTTTTTTTTCAATTCCAAGTTGGTGTTCGTACAGCAGCATTTAAAACAATTGAAAGTGATTGAAATGTAAATATTTATACCACCAAAAGACCCTTCTGGGGATTTTCGGGCAGGAGGAATCTGCACCTGCAGTTTATGTTTTTACCAAAAATCATTTATTTTTACCAAAAAACGACACGACTGCTGGGTGCATTTTCGTCCAAATAAACCACGCTTCATCTGAACCAAGATTAAATGAAAGGTTGCTGTACATTGGAAAGTCTTGCAAATTTGAACAGTACTACATATATTGTTTCTAGCTTCTACAAATTCAAAAACGAAACTCATTCACGGAGGGATTTTCGAGAAAAGTGACCTTGCAAATTTTTGTTATATGTTTTTTTTTTTAATTTTATAATTTTCATTTTTACAGTTATATTGTATATATTGTGTGGTGTATAGTTTAAATTTGTATGCTCTCACCCCCTAGGATTGTTCTGTTTTTTTTTTTTTATTTTGTAATCACCAAGTATTTGGATAGTCTATTGTGCATGGCCTTTACCCTATACGTGAAGGATTTTAATATAGGCTAGCACTTCCGTGGGCTATAGTTCAGCTAAGAAGCAAAGCTTTTCAAAACCACTTCGTTTGATTCCCAGTTTGTAATAATTGATTTATTTGTTAAAACAATTTAAATATAATTTTTTAAAAGGTGGCAACTCTTTTTAAATAAGTAAAAACTCTTTGCACATCTATAGCGCGAGCCCATTAATTCGTCACCCCACTTTTGAAAATCGAACGAACGGTGCAGATCTTTTATGCTAAACAAAAAATGACTTCGCGTATTATATATAAAGATTTATTTATTTATTTATTTATTTACTTATTATACAGAAATTAAGTGATACATCACCTAACCACAATAGCTAGCAGCACAAGTAACTAAGACCTTCAGCGTTTTAATCACTTCTAGTTTAAACTCTGCTCCTACCACCAACTTCAAATTGAAAAAAATGCTTAAAATCACCAACCTAGGAAATTGAGAAATTACTTTTCTAATTACAATCCAGACTTTCACAAAAACTTGGTTTCATCAATTCCCCAGAAAAATAAGTGGAAATATCGTACAGAATTAAAAACAAAACTGCCTATAAAATAACCGTGTTTTTCCAAATGAAACCGAATTAATGATTTCAGCTTTCAATTATTTAATATTTTTATGTTTATACATATGTATGTATATCACGGACCGTAACGGACGTGATTTTTATAATAAAAATCATAATTTCACCATTAAAATTTTGACTCGATTTTTCCGATCAAATTTAATCGTTATTTCATGGCTCGTATTTTTTCCATCATATTATAACCATTATTTTCAGATTTTTTTTTTATCGAAAAAAATAATAACAGTTGTACAACGCTAGCAGCCAAACTTCAGTTTCTTATAAAAAGAAAACAAATTTTCCTTATTAATTGTGCATTTCTTACATGAAATCTGTATGCATTTCATAATTTTACTACCCGATATATTCATAAATATGACATATATATGCAGGTAAAGTTAGCACTTACCTCTCTCATCCATGCTGTCACCATTATAGGTGCGTGAACGGTGGGATAATTTATCTCTGCCGGTGGTTATTTCGTCGCTAGGATGCATACTTTTGTGCGAATTTGTGCTTGAACTAATTATAATATTTTTTTTTTTTGTGATTTTTTTTCGATAGTTATTTTAAGTGCAAAAGGTGAGACAAATATACAGGGCATAGCATAGAGAAGATCGATTGAAATAAAGTTTAGGCTAGTATCATATTAAAATGTGATGAGAAGTATATGTGAAGTTGGTAGTGGGCTATCGTAAACATATGAGAAGATATATATAAGTATAATACATAATAATACATTGCACACAATTGAAAATACGAGACATCAAATACCTATGAAAATTTAATTTTAATTTTTAAACTTAATTCGGCGTTGTTTAGGCGACGTACAATGCATAGCGACATCAGATATGCTACACGCCAATTACCGGGTACAAAGCTCATACATGTGTTTATACATTAAGGTGGTACAAAATGCATAGAGAAGTTTAGAATCGGAACTGGGATTGTGGAATATGGAAAAAATATACCCCTATTTCTTTATTTTCAAATCTAAAAATATTTAAAGGTCGCTCAAATTGGTCATATATTTTATATGGAGAAAAAACAAGTTTTCGTTTAAGTGGTATAGGATTCTGGAAAACCAATATTTTTTAATCAATATTTGGTTTCTCTTCAAGATATTCTCAATAATAATACCAAACTGTTTATTTAAAAATTTTTTCATAGTAATTATATCTTACACGCCCGCCAAAACCCCCAGGAAATGCAAAGCGGGGGCCAACTAAAAATCTTTAGTATTGAAAAATGGTTTAATAAAGAATTGGGTATTATTATTGGAGGTCTTCTGAAGAGAACTAGGGATTTCCGATCGAAAAATATTGATTTACAAGAATTCCAGATCAAATCCAAGATCATGCATTCTCTTTAACCTTCTGAGTTTGGCAATCTAAATACGGGGGCAAAAATATAAATTGGGATTTGGCTGTTTTTTTTCTTTATTTTATTTTAATTTATTTTTTTTAAGTGCAACAATTTGCAAAATTTCAACACAGTTGTACCAAATTTTCAAACTTTCTAATCATAATTTTGTTGTTTTTTTTACATTCTTACGCATTTTTTCCATGCAAAGTACGGTCGACTTTTTTTATATGGAGAAAATTTGCAACTCCTTCAAAAAAAAAAAATTCCAAAAATCAACGGAAAGTTCCAGCCGCTTCAAACTTGCACTTTATCGCACTAAAACCAGCGATCGGACTAAAAAACAATCTGTATAGTAAAAAAAAAATTGTTAACAGTGTCACGCATTTCCTTCTATATAAAAAATTTTTCGTACATACTTTTAAAAATTTCAGCAACTTTTCAGAGTACTGCCAGCTTTTTTTATTACATATTTTTGAGTGTTGGAAAATTTCTCAATGGAAAAATTGAAAAACAAATAAAATTATGACAAGAAAAAATTAAATTAATCAAAAACAATAGATTTCAGACCTAATGTTTACAAAATTGGAAAAGTTCCGAGCACTCACTGAAATTTATTGGGCTTGTATCTCTATAATCAGAATGTTTCTAAGAAATCTAATTAAAGAGGTCGAAATTTTGATGAATACTTGTCGAATTTACCTGATTTTTGTACAAAGTTTCAAATTCGAACTTACATGGTTTTTTCTAAATAACGAGCCATATTTTCAAACTAAACTTTTCATTAAATCTACAAAATGTTTAAGTGCCTTTAAAGATACCAACGTAAATATCACTTGCACATAGCAAATATATACTTACTTAAGTACGGGCAAGCGCACAAGGGTGCATATTTATAAATTTAAAGTTTAACACTTAATCGAGCTGGGAAATTTACCTCCCGTTAACGCTCAGCTCGCTCTTGCAATATTTTCACTGCAATCTTAAACATTTTGCCATTTGCATAATTAAATTTGACGAAGGGAAGTTTAGCATTTCATAGAATTTTAATGTCTCGGCATTTTCAACTGCTTATAAACGAACATAGTATACATAAATACATATAAATATACAAATACATACATAAGTACGTACATACATATTTAGAAGTGCAGTTAGTGAGTGCTGGGAAACGTAATGTTGTACTAGTTCTGTTTGTGCGTGCGAGCTTGCATGTGTCCGTGTGCTTGTGCGTGGGTGAAGTGCTAATGCTTGTATCAATTTTTAATTTGTTGTTGTTGTTATTTTCGGTGTGTGTGCTAAGCATAGATACACTAATAAGTATATACATATACAGTACAAAATATATCTAGGTTTTTATACAAGTATACATAACTATATATACACACAGTGCTTTTGCTAGCTCACATACATTGCAGTTTTTTGGTGCTTTTTGTTGTGGTGCAAATGTGTCGGTGGTGCCGGAAGTGCAGATTCTGGTGCGGATGCGATAGTCGGTGATGCGGTAAAAGTGAAACCATCAATATACTCGTGCAAGCGATGCGTGCCGTGATTGCCGCCGCCGCCGCCGCCGCCGCCGCCGCTATTGCTATGCTCCGTTATGGACTCATCAAACACACCGGACGACAAACCGAAACCAATGCCAACACCAACACCGCCACTACCGCCGAGACCGGCAAAGTGACGACCAGTGTTATCGGTGTCCAACAGCACCACAACATCATCACCATCAACACCACCAGCAGCAACAGCACCACCAATATCTTTGGCAGTTTTGTGTGCCATTTGTTGGCGCTGCCATTGTTGCTTTTGCTCCGGCACTTCCAGCATTGATTCATCTTCATCGTCGTATGTGTGCGGTGAGTGTGAGGCCAATACCAGCGGATTGTTCAGACCCCAAGACGGTGGGTGCAGATAATGCGGATAATTTGAATAGATTTCAGCGCGAATGCGATCATCGTAATCGTCCTCCTCATCCTCATCGTCCGAGGCGATATTATTCGAAAGTTGATGACCGGTGGCATTGGCGGCTATCGCTGCAGAGGATGCTGATGAAGATGATGATGTTGTAGTTGTGCGGTTATGGTGTTGCTTTTGTTTTTGTTTAAATTTCGGTATGGCACCATCCGGGAAGAATATTAATCTATCTGCAAGAGAAAAGTTAGTGAGAAAACAAAGTGCAGTGGTGCTTGGCTGTGCGCATAAGTAAAAGTGATGCAAAGGAAATTCGATAAATGCTTAATATTCAAAGTAGAGTTTGGATAATAAAAAAAAAATTAATAATAAAATTGTGTTTAATCTATGCATATGTACAGTAAAAGTATTTGGTATATGGCATACATAAAACCTGTATGTATATGTGCAAGTGCATAACTATATTTTATCAATTTGGATTATCGCTTCTGCTTTTGGTGTCAGCTTCCTAGATTACTAAGTGCGACGCATACGACGGTAGGTGCATAAAATGCCAAAAAATAATACGCAAGACTAAAAAATGCATTGTAACCAAGGAGACGAAAAGGAAACAAAAGCAAATTTGAGTGTACAAAATTTAATGAACAAAAGATGCTGCGTTTACAAATTTAATAGAAAATTTACGAAAAGTTAAGTAAAAAATTTTAAGAAAATTTTCTTTAGAAAATTGTGCTAGCTGGTGGTGGTTTTATGTGTGGGCGTGTGGATGTTGTGAAAAGTGCATTCGCTGGCCAGCTAATTAGAAATGGTATATAATTATAGCAGCTAAAAGAGTGCGGTTAAACAACGAGCGGGAAGATGCCATGCAAATGTATCTACATAGTTACGTAAAGTTTTTTCAGAAGAGAGCGAGAGCGAGAAAATCATAAAATGAAATGTGTTAGCTTCCGAACAATTTGTGAAGAAGTTATGTTTCCCTACAAATCCAAAGTTGTTGTGCCAAAGGCGTTAGATTTTATTTCTTGGCAGCCTATTAAGGTCTCAAACTTTCACAATTTGTTTTCTTTTCCTTTTTTGTATTCGTTTCTTTATCTAAAATTAGTGTAAAAATTCCAAATCTGTTTACAAAAAGTGAGGAAGATTTATCTTGCCCTGTTAGTAATGGTAACTTTACTGCTTATATTAGAAACCGACCCTAAGGCTAAAGAACTGGCGATCACCAAGAAATATTAACTGCAATAAAATTCAACGCCTAAAGTAAAGTATTGCATAGATAATGGAGATGTCCAACAC
>NW_016159655.1:35011-67444 GCF_001687245.7 Rhagoletis zephyria
TACATTTAAGGCGCAGCGAAGCACGCCGGGTAATTGCTAGTATACTATACAACCAAAGGTGTTGCTTTCGACTTTCAAGCTACATAAGTAAGGTGAGCTAACCGGTTGAAGCTTTTAGAAAGGCACATGACGCAATGATTTCAACAGCGCTGATGACAGCAAATGTCACAGCGACAGGAACTCCAACAGTGACAGTGGCTGTGACAGCGACAACGACAGCAATTGCCGACGACGGTAAGTGCAGGTATATATACATAAGTATATAGTTTATGTAGATGCAAGTACAGATGCAATTGCTTTTTAGCAAATTGCTACAGCAGGAAGTTACACAAGCAAGCAATCAAACATACATACACACCTATATATATTTAGAATTTAGTAAATATAGCTAAGTAAAAGCAGGCAAACGAGCGAGCGAGCGGGGTAGACTTGTGTATATACATTGCAAAGAGAATACAGAAGCAGTAGAAGAGGTGCGTGTAAAGTGTAAATTTTAATGCAGAATGAAGAAATGCAAACAAAGAGCGTATAGAAAGGACTAAGGATTTGTATGTATGTATATATGCACTTGGAAAGCATTATGTAGAACACAGTAAGAAAGCATATGTAAGCGCAAGGGCTAGGAAGGGAGACGGATAGCGAGCGAGAATTTCACAAAGTAAGCACTTGACGTAGCGGTGTAGGAAATTGTTGTTGATTGAGTGAGTAAAGTGCAAAACGCTGTCAGAACAGAAGCTTACTTTAAGCACAACTATTATTGGCTGGCTGTTGGTGGCGGCTGTGGATGTGGCTGAGTGTCATCAGTGTGTGCGACTGGCTGGTAAATGTTTGGCGATGCTGGTGGTGGTCGGCGTCTTGAGGCGGTGAGTGTCTTGGCGGTAGTGATTGCGAATGCGTATGTGTGTGTGTGTGTGTGTATGTGAGTTGAGGTGAAAGTAAGAGTTAACAATATTGTCAGATTTCAATTGTTTGCTTAATGTTTTTACTTATTTGTCACTTTTCGTTTGTTTGTTGGCTACAGAGAGTATTAAGTAGCAGGTTGTTATTTAATAAGTAGGTACTTAAATTGAGTGGCATAGTTTGATTTGATGCATAAAGCGTGCGATTGTTGGTTGTTTACTTTAAAAAAAATATATTTCTTGGAAGCGATTGAATGGAAAATTTCAATGAGTTAGAAATACAACAAAGTAAAGGAACAAACCGAGAGTTAACGGAAGTAAGGAAAACAAGTAAACCAAAGAAAGAATTAGGTAGTTAAGAGTGGTTTGAGTTACATACATAAAAACAAAAATGAATAACTGAAATTTACGAAAACAAAGCGAAACAACGAAAGAGAAAATAAAATCGAGAAAATATACAAAATAAATTTTCTTTTGAAGAGTCAATTTTTTGCTTAAAATTTCAGATATATATATATATATATTTTTTTTTTTTGGATTTTCAATTCGTCCTTATTTTCATTTGTTGCGAATTTTTCATTGTTCTTGCAGTTTCGGTCGCTTGCTGATAGTGGTGCAGAAATTAAATTAGTTCCTTTACTTTTACTACATATTTTACTTATGCGAAATGCATTTTCAGCAAAATACTTATTTATATTACTCTTGCACAATTTACGCTGTGTTGATGATGTAAATACTTGTTGCATTGCAGTTGATAACTTTTTATTTTATTGCTGCTATTTAAGTGTTTTCTTCTGGCTTTGCATAGCATTTTTTAAGTAAATTTTTTTTTTTTTAGATTTTTTCATAACTTACCCACACATGGATTGTGATTAACAATATTAAATATACGATCACAGCGTTTTTTCATATGATTATTCGGACATATGCAGCCGAACATGGGCGAGAGGCGTAAATTCGTCCACGAGTCGTGACACGCATCTCTGTGGTGAAAGGAAGAAAAACAAATTCAAAATGAATTAGCAAAATTTATAGTTTGAAATTTATGTATAAAAATAAGTTTAGTAAAGATTAAACATACATGCAAACTTATGGTCATTCTATATAGAACATACAAAAATTGGTCATTTTCTGCGCGACAAAGTTACTAAAATCGTTTTTTTTTTACAAAGCAGCTTTATGGGGCCTATTAAGATAATTCTTTGCGTCCTGGGTTTTTGGAGCTACTTAAAAATTCACAGCTCAAGGAGTTTGAGATTTCCTAACGATTTAATTTCAAAAAACAAAAAAAACTTACTGTTTATGAATTTGTGTCGTTAATCATTACCTTTTTTTAACTGCCGCTTTCATTAGCAAATTTCTCAGTTTTCATTGTCGCATTAAACTAAAAAAAATAATAATTTTTCACTCAAATTGCGTTTGTGAAGCTATATAAATGTAAGGGCCAGTTTTTCAGTGCACGGCTGTGGTTTAAACTTAGTTTAAACGCCTAAGTAGGCTGATTTAAACTAATATTGGCCAATATTGTGTCAGCCAGCTGTTCAAGATAAGATTACGTAATCTAAGTTTGAACTGGAACTGAAAAACTGGAGCTAAGTATTTCTTTCAGTTGGAGTACGAAATTATGGATGTGCCCATAAATATGTATAACAGTTAATTTCTTGTACATCGTATCAGATTGTAGAAATATTATTTTGTAGAGAAATAACTGCATTAAATATTATTACGCTACGACCAATCACTTTTGGGCAATCAATTGTTATTTATTTTCTTATTAATTGGACTATATTCGGCGAGACATGGCGTATGAGTAACATTATTTTCGGCTCATCTATTTGTATGAAAATAAACTTTTAGAGCAACCGAAGCCAACTCAAGATTGTACGCGTATCACTCGAATAATAATAATAAAAATGGAATTGAATGCAGTTTTCACCGACGTATTTCAAGGGGTCTTACTTAAAATAAAGAAAGAAAAAATTAAGAGTTGCCACCTGTTTGAAAATCGCAGTCGAAATAAATTGATAAAATAAAGCAATTGTTTCAATATTGCTGTTAAGGAAAAAGGGGTTTAAGCAAACCTAAAGCCGAAAATATTTTTGTAGAAGGTTTCCAAATGTTTCAAAATTTTAATTTCATTTAATTGATAAGATACATTTTTTATTGTAGTATACATATCAAACTGAAGAGGCTTAGGAAAATTTACTGCCGAAAATATTTTTGAGGAGGGTTGCCAACTGTTTAAAGAACTTTATTCATTTTATTATGCATGGTGGTCTCTCCATTTTAAATGCTGTGAAGTCAGTCAATCGTAAGAAAGGCAAAACTTGACTTTTCGGCTCACGAGTTGTGGCACTCGTCTTAATAGCAAGGTTGCCAAAAATTTTCCCAACCAAGTGACTTTGGCATTACAGGAGCTCAACTAAATTGTGTTCGGACGATAATATAGAGTAGTATAGAGCAGGGTAATTCTGGCAAATGGTTTTAACTCCCAATTCCCATGTCGGAAGACAATTGTCAATTGTGGCAACTACATATCTTAATAGCTCTTTTCCGTCTTTAGAAAGACCAACTGAAAGATATGCTAACGATGAGGTCTTAGGCTAAATCGATATCAAACGCATATTTTTAGTGCGCTTTTTAATGGATTAGCCGAGGTTCTTTGAATTCCCTTTCGATTGTGTCATATTATTTCCTAAATTAACTTACTTGTATGGTATTCGCTCGCACTGACATCGTAAGAAGATGCAAGGGTGTCGAGTTAGCGAAAAATGATATCAGCGGATGACAATATCACTGGCTACCTTTGGTTCATCCTTGAATAGATAAGCGACAAGTCAACTCAAGGAAAGTTGGATGAAAACTAAGACAATGTAATCTCACGCGATTCTTACTGCCCCGTCCTTAAATATTTTGACTATTTTTTGCATTTTCGGTATCACTTGAATGCATATGGGTTGCAATTGTACCAGATAGGTGGCGCTAGAGTCGAAACTTTTTAAAAAGCCCCGTTTTTGGGCTTATTAGGCTCATTTTCAGAAATTACCTACGGTTGTATTGCAGTAAAAGCCCAAAATCGAGTAGTCTTACAATTCTACAATATGGTTGAAACTTATGAAAAAAAATTAAGATAAAAACACTTTAACGTAGAAGCTGTAATTAATCAATTAACTTTTGTCAGTTATTGAACTCTTTTTTTGTACATGTGTTGTTCTTACGTTTTAATTGACATAAGTTTTTAGATTAAAATCCTTTTGGCACTCTATAGGCCATGTAGAACTACGCTTTATTTAACATAAGCACTTATAAAGAATACACATTTACTTGTACATTAGCCGTGTTCGGTAGGCATACAAAACAAAAAACCTTTTTGGGAAGCGCCATAAAAGTGGCTGCATTTGAGACGTCCTAAAAGCAGTGATGGCACTAATCGGTTGATTTTTTAATCAATTAGTTAATTTGATTAAACTCAATCGAATTACAGTTAATCTTGACTTAATTTAATCTGATTAAACAGTTAAACGTAACCGTAATTAAAGAAAAATTAATTTTTAATAATTTACCCTTGATTTGATTAAGTAGATTTGGTGATTAATTAATTTAAGCTGGAATTGTCTTTTACACACAAGCTCAGTTAATCGGGTATGGCTAAGTCGGTTTCCTTCATCAATCTAAGTGGTGTACATTTTGTTTGTGACCTATTACCAACAGACCTTATGCAAACTAGGTTTTAATATCTCTCTGCACATTTGCGATGGGTTGTAAAACTTCCCAGTTTATGTTATATATATTTTTATTTTTATTATTATTGGTAGTTTATATAAGCGTATGTTTTTTATAAGCGTTAAACACAAAAGCATAACCGTAAATGGTATTTGATTTAAAATGAGTACAAACTAGACCACTTAATCAGATTCTTTTTAATCGGATTAACGATTGATGATTAAAATTAATTAATCGTAATCATAACCGACGATTACCGATTGAAAAAATTTAATCGTTAGTCACGCAGATGATTATGATTAATTAATTTGAATCTTTAGTTGTGAATGACATTTTAATCGTTAATCAGATTAGCACTTTAACAACTTTGCCTAAAAATATTCAAAATCGACTTTTCTTCATAATTTTTTTATTTATGCTTCGAGTTTAAGGCGTTTTATGTACATAATTTTAAATGTATTTTTGAAAGTAACACATTACATCTATTTAAGGCAGATAGAAAATGAGTTAATGGAGTTTACAGCTCAAAGAAAAAAAGTGTGTGTCAATATTATTTTGAATAGGTACATAGTACTTAAATATAGATATATTTCCGATATATGTGCCACTCATTTAAATCTGATTACAAATAAAAAATTTGTGAATAAAATTCGATTCTGTTTTGTTTTCAGGGCATATCAAGGATGAAAATTTCCATTGCACCAACGTCCTTGCCAAGTAAATTTTGAAAAACAATTTGTGGGGAGGTATGTTAGTTAAAAGCGTTTGCGACCCCATCTAATGCACATACACATCCACTATGTAGTGGTAAACATTTTCATAGCACCAATTTGTCCAACTATTCAAATTTAATGCACTTCAGCTCAAGTTACTACAATAAAGCGAAAGAGAGTCGCTCGTAGCCAGCCGCATTAAAACTTTCATAACGACTTACGCTTAACTGTATTGTGAGTCTCACCCGCTGCTTCAATTACCCCTACAAACAACATTCTCTATTCATAGCCATTACATACTGTCGTAGCCAAATGTGTTTTGCATTTTTTCTTTTGCCTTTTCAACTACTTTTTGCACACAATGCGACGAAATCGCCAAGAGGTTGCGGTTTGTCGTTTGCCGGCTCTCTTCCCAATCAAATTTCAATTAGAAATGTATACAAGAACTTGTGCTTGAGGCAAGTCTGGTGCAAGTTAGGAAAAGCACACAAATAATGTACATACATGTGCTCTTACGAGTATCTATTTCTTATTTTTTTAACTGTATGTATTTACGTACATACATATATGCATATGGGCAATTCTCACAAACTTGGAATTTTTGTTTGTTAAAAAAATTAATTTGTTTTTTACATCATGAGCACATGTCTGAAATTTTTAGTATACGTTCCTTTAGCTGCTTGAATACAACGTCCAACGTGGTGCGAAATTTTAAAGCAACGTTTTTTTTATATCAAAAGCGGGCGTAATTTTAGTCCGATTTCGAAAATTTTCAAAATATAGCGGTTTTATTCCAAGGTCAATGATTGTACTGAGTTTGGTACAAATTGGTAAATCGGTTACCGAGATACAAATACAATGAATGGTTGCAACAAGCTGATTGATGGTTTGCAATATGTACGTATACATTTATGTATTTACAATTGCTGCTGTTGTGTTCACACTTGTTCGATTCAAGCTACTTCCGTATTCATTTGCGTTCAAGCTATGTGTTGAATTGGCTTGTGTGAATCATACTTGCGCTTGTATTTTTTTCTAGTACCTTGAAAACGTAAATGAATCGGCTTGTTCAGTACACTGGTATACACCAGCTACAGTATACTATAAAAACCGCTAGTGTCAGAATTAAAAAAAAAAGTAAGTGCGCCTGGGCCACACTGGAGAATTGAAACTTACGTTACATATCTATTTTGTCGCATAACCAAAATACATACATATGTACATCTGCTTTTACTTTTTGTATTTTCTCTATTTAGATCCCTACCTCTATCCTGTTCCTTCTAATTAAATTTATGTTATTCTGTTTTCCTTTATCTTCATTTTTATCTTTATACTCTACCGATAACAAAATCGATAGTAAACCCAACAAAATATCGACAACAAAACCGATAAAAGTTTCGATAGCAAAATCGATAATAATATTGGTAGCAAAATCGATAAACATATTGATAACAAAATCGATAAAAAAATCGATAACAAAATCGATAAAAATATCTATAAAACAATCGATAACAAAATCAATAAATAATCGAAAACAAAATCGATAAATAATCGATAACAAAATCGATAAAAACTCGATAAAATATCGATAACAAAATCTATGACAACTTCGATAACAAAACCAATAACAAATCGATAAAAAATATCGATAACAAAGTCGTTAAAAATATCTATCTTCATCTCTACTTTTATCGGTATCATCCTAATCTTTTTCTTTATATTTGTCTTTGTTTTTACTTTTATGTTTATCATTTTCTTCATCTACATATCGTCGCCTGGGTAAAAGATTGTCCTGTGTTAATTTCGGTAGGTTTCGGGAAATCGCGATTGAAGTTTGGAATGCAATTTCTCAAAAATGCGAAGATAGATTTTCTCCAAAGTCTCTGAAAATGTTACTAGTTCGCCAAATTCTTAAGTTATTTAATTTTTAATATTTATTGTTAAATAGTTTTTAGTTTATAAAGGATTTTCTTTGGTAAAATTTTGTCGTGAGGGTCATTTGTCCACAATGTGGCAGCCACTTTGTATGAAGTACGACAAAATGTGATGAAAATTTCTATTAAATTAACGACATTTTATACTCAATAACTCGGAAACAAAAAAAGATATGAAAAAATTGAGACCGCCAATTTTAAGATATTAACTAGTTTAATATGACTGCATCGCTAACTAAATTTTTACTGAATTATCGAAAAAATTGTAGTCAATATCTCGGAAACTAAAGCAGATATCTAAAAACTGATGACACCAAACGAAAGACTTTATTTCAAAATATAAACGCACCTAGAACTAAAAATCGTCAAAATTGCGCTTGCGACAATCTTTTACCCAGGCGACGATATTTTCCTTCGCCTTTTCCCTTATGTACATATATAAGTAAAATGTTTTAATTTACCTTGATCTTAATTTTTGCCTTTATCTTTACGCATCTTTGTTTTTGTTTTTATTTTTACCTTTGCCTTTATCCTTTTCTTTATCTATGTACGTACTAACATTTACTTTCATTCTTGTGTTGGCCAGTTTCTAAGGGTTAATCTTTAACCTTTTATTAGCAAGTTTGTGTTAAATTAATAACATGTGCATACACACAAGAAGCACTTGTTTCAGGCCCATCTATTTCCGTTGCACGACTTCCGTTACACCATTTCCGTTGCACCATTTCCGTGTGCAATTTCCGCTGAATTTGCCAATTTACTCCCAACCAACCAACCGCCGCTAAAGAAGTTTCACTTCAAAACGGAGTCACGCCACTTTGACTCTTCCTAAATTCTTTTCTATTGCAAGCACATACTTCTAACGTTCTGATGTTTGTTAATAAACCAGTTCGAACTAATTGAGAATTGCCCATATTCAGTAAGTTTTTCAGTTACCTTTGCTGGCCTCTAACAATACTCGTAAGCTTACCTACCTGCATTGTATGAAAATCCCTACCGAAAGGGTAACATAGTTATGCAAATGTTCTGACCTTATATACATATATATGTATGTAGTATGTATGGCATCTTTCGCACAAAGTGCAAGTGAACTTAGAGTTATGAAATGGAAAAGTTTATTTTCATTCTGCTCAGATCCCGTTAGCGCTGGTGTGCTGCCATAAGTGGGACGAAAGAGCAGTATTGAATATGAAATATAGCTATTGTGGTTACAACCCACTCTTGTGGTTGCTAGAAGTTCCACTAGCACTGGCGTGTTAACCAGAATTCCAGTGGCTCCCCCACAGCTGCTACGCCTGCTACATAATGCTGCCACTTTGACTATTAATTATGTAAAATTCATTATCGATGATAATAATTGATTTTAATAGTTGTTGGCTGGTGCAGCGACCTGTTGCGTTGGGAATACGTATCTAGTGGTGAATGCGGCAAAAGAAAAGCAGGAAAATCAGTAGTACAGAAAGCTAATTAACTGCGGCTGGTTGACATAGAATGGCAATAGACTTAATTAAGTTACCACTGCTGGCAAAATACAATGAACACTTTGTATGAGTTGACAATTGTTATCTGGCTAGCAGTGGCATAAAAGTTGAAGCGGGACATTTCTTTCGATGAGTTAATTTCGTAGGTAAATGCAAGGTGGCAAGGAAAATACGAATACAAAGAAGGTTTGTTTAATAATTAGTGTTAATTAGCATAATCCACAACTATTTTTGGTCACTTATACAAGGCATAAATATGTAGGCACATTAAGGCACGTCACCACCAAAAAAGTTGCACGTTTTCCACCGAAATAATAAATTGTATTAATTTTTAACACTTTCGCAAAGATATTTTAATATTAAAAGTCCCCTATAAAAAAGTGTGTATACATTTTGCTTATAGTTATGCGGTAGATATTTTAAGGCTTCGTTTTTTTGCATGATAAAAAACCCAATTTTGGAGGAGATTTCAAAACCTTCCACCCCAAGTAAATCTTAATATTTTTTCTGAGGTATTTTGGCGGAAGTTCCAAAATATGATACATTTCATAATTCTAAAGAAATACCTTTTTTTTCTATGTAGAGTGATGCGCCCTAATGTACATTCTTCTAATGTATATTCTTGAACTGAGCAAGTTATATTACAACCAAATGGTTCGTTGTTTATCCCAATAGCTGGTCCACTGTCCAGATGCTTAGCAGTATTTTACTCTACAAACACTTAATAGATGAAAATACATTAATTTTTTATAAAGCAGAAAAGCGATGCACCCGAAGAGAACTCATTGCTTTCCATGAACTGGCTGTATGAACTAATCGGAGTTTTCTATTTCCCTGGCAGAGAAGCTCTTGAAAGCTTTTGTCTGCTAAAAACGGAAAAGGATAGAGTGAAGCACCCTGGAGGACAAAGTCATTCACACCGTGACCAATTGCTTATGGCTATGGAAGTGGAAGGCTTTTAATAAGACAATGCTCCTTAACGACCATTAGGCTACTCGGAAATTTGGGAAAAGTGCGACCCAAGGGGCTTGAAGCCAGAAGCTTCCGCGATGAGAATGACAAATAATTAATTGACCACTTTCTGTGCCAATGTTCGGGCCTACATTCGAAGCGCCTCAAGCACCTGGGTTCATGCTTCTTCAACAGTCTGGGAAAGATAGCGGACGTGGAACTGTTGGATCTCCTCGATTTCAGTAGGGATAGCAAATGGTTAAGTGGGATATTTATTAACCTACCCAAATTAACCAAATCTTTTGTATCTGGGAAATAATTGAAAGCTACACACGCATATAAGCACAATTTGATTTCAACCTTAAGGGAAAATTTACTAACTAACTACTTTCTCATGTCATCTCCTTTAAATTAAAATAAAATTGTTTCTTCCTTTTATTTAACGTTCACAATTAATACTAAATAACTCTTCAGTAATTCGTTCGATTTTAATTCAATTACCTGTTTTCCATTTTGCACTTATTGTCTCTCACTTTACAATGCGCTTTGAAATCCTCGAAAAGCTTCAGGCATTTACGCTCCTGCTGGCACACAGATAGTGCGTGATTGCACGTTGGCAATGCATCTATGGGATATGGATCCTTTTCGGCTGTAATTGGCAAAAAACGGAGGCTTAGATATAGTACTTGTATAAAAGTACTCAAGATGCAAAAAACTCATCGCACATACATAAAGGTATATAATGCTTTTATATACATACATACATACATTTATAACTTAAATTGAATTAAAGATGAATTTAAAGTGTTTGTGCTTGTAGAACATTTTAAAATCATTTATGCATACATCAATCCCAATACATATGAACATGCTACGCTATACCTACGGCTACATACATATGTAGATTGCCCTTTAATGCATACATATGTGTAGTAAACCAGAATGTCCTTTGGCAATTTTATTTTCTATATAAACCACACATTCAACCTCACACATTCGCTTTCAGCTTCGAATTGGTGGTTGCTGAAGAAAATTGGTATTTTATAGCCAGACATGTGTGCAGTCTGTTACAAGCACAATGTCGGCGAAGCTAAAGTGCCATTACTTGGAAATTACTTTAAGGTGCTTGAGTTCTACTGTCGTTCTTCTACACACATACACGCTTACATACATATGCACCGGCACACATCAATACATATCTAAAAATCTTCGTAAATGCATGTAAGTATATAAATATGTTTAAATTCTTAGGGAAACTAAGCGCTGATCGTATACTCGTAATATAAAATTGCGTGAAACGAAGCCACTTTAAAAAAAAGTTAGAAGGGAAATATCTGTAAACTTTTTCTATTCTAGGTACATATGTATGTNGGGCACACATCAGTACATATCAAAAAATCTTCGTAAATGCATGTAAGTATATAAATATGTTTAAGTTCTTAGGGAAACTAAGTACTGACCTTATACTCGTAATATAAAATTGCGTGAAACGAAGCCACTTTAAAAAAAAAGGTAGAAGGGAAATATCTGTAAACTTTTTCTATTCTAGGTACATATGTATGTGGAGTTGTAAGTCATAAATAAAATTCGGCAAACCTTTTATATTAACCTTGCGCTAGTGTAGTCCTGATCCATTAAACGTTGCTGAGCAGTAATCGCATCTTGAAATCAGGGCGATATGGGGTGACAAGGGAACAAATGCTTTTTATATTTTATTACGAAAGTATAGCACACTAAATATCTAGCAAAAACGATGTTAGTTCGAATATTAAGCTTTGTCCGAAAATTGAGAAAATTCGGTTTCATCGAAGCTTTACACACTTTTCAATCAAAATTTATAGAAAAACTTTTAGTACGCAGATTTTTAGCCCACTAAATTTTAGTGCAACAAAGTGCAAATTTGAAGTAGCTTCAACTTACCGTTGATATTTGGAAAATTTTTTGGCGACGGCCTGCACCCAAATTTTTTTTTATGGAAATTCTTATTAAAAAGTTTTAAATTTAGATGAAACTTTTTCTAATTGCAGGGACTGTGAATGCGTTCCGGTTTTGTATAGTTCTGCTCGAGAACAAAATGTAATGTAAATAACGTTACCACAAAAGAACTAAACGGGAAAAAAGTATTGCGAACAGTGTGGACGGAAACAAAATGAGTACAAAAGGTTTAGGAAGGTTAGCGTAAAGAACTAAATGGGAAAACAACTCTCCGAAAACGTTCTATTGAAGAACCAAACTTTCGGGAAAATTTCNCCGTGGCTGAGCAGTAATCGCGTCTTGAAATCAGGGCGATATGGTGACAAGCGAACAAATGCTTATTATATTTTATTACGAAAGTATAGCACACTAAATATCTAGCAAAAACCATGGAAATATTAAGCTTTGTCCGAAAATTGAGAAAATTCGGTTTCATCGAAGCTTTACACACTTTTCAATCAAAATTTTTAGAAAAACTTTTAGTACGCAGATTTTTAGCCCACTAAATTTTAGTGCAACAAAGTGCAAATTTGAAGTAGCTTCAACTTACCGTTGATGATTGACTGCCCCCAAATTTTTTTTTTATGGAAATTCTGATTAAAAAGTTTTAAATTTAGATGAAGCTTTTCCTAATTGCAGGGATTGAGAATGCGTTCTGGTTTGGTATAGGTCGAGGACAAAATGTAATGTCAATGATATTTCCACAAAAGAACCAAACGGGAAAAAAGTATTGCGAACAGTGTGGACGGAAACAAAATGAGTACAAAAGGTTTAGGAAGGTTAGCGTAAAGAACTAAATGGGAAAGCAACTCTCCGAAAACGTTCTATTGAAGAACCAAACTTTCGGGAAAATTTCCAGTAAGAACAAAATGAGAACGAAAGTCTGCGGAACGTTATGCTAAAGAAAAAAATGAGAACTGAAGTTTTGAGAACTTACCGTTAAGAATGTTGGGATGAAAAATCGTTTCAGTGAGAACGATGATTGTTAAATCTAAGCCAGGGGTAAGGTGAATCATTTCAACTTCCACGTCATTTATAATTAGGGTGAACTGTTCATTTATGGAACAATTTTTCATTTTCTGTGCAAAAAAAAATTGTGTCTTAAACTTTCCCCGACTTAGTTTGTATAATTATCATTCAGTTCTTTTTGAGTAATTTTAGTATGTATGCAAATATTTTAAACTAATGGAACGCTATAAATTTTTTTTTTCTCGTGTTGTACTTTGGCAGAACGTTCCGAAGGCTATTGTTCTCATTTTGTTCCCTTGGAAATGTACGCTCGTTGTTATCTTTGTGAACGTTCCACAGGGTTTTTTTTCTTATATAATTCCCGTTGAGAACGCTCTCTAAAGTTTTATTCTCACTCTCAAAAGTTTTGTTCTCATTCTGGTTTGGGTTTTTAAGCGTTCTACCTGAGAATCTACGATAACAACAATTTAGCTCCGAGCATAACCTTTTTTCTAGGTCCCTGTCAAATTTTCGCAATTTTTGCGCAAAAATCGAGATCCGGACTTACGATTTTTTTTTCGATAGTGCGCTATACCTCCATATAAGAATATAAACATTAAAAAAACAAAAGAGAAAGAACCAAATTTGTTATAATTTCTCTTCACTATTTGCTTTTCCGCCACGGTACATATTGATGAATCAAAATGAAATGAAGTGGAAGTATTTATTTTCCCTAACTTAAGGAATATAAGCGGCACTGGCGAGTTCTGGCTGATATAGACGACGAGGTGGAAAAACCTAGACACACTTCTGCTCCGGGAGGTGGTACTTCGGGAAAAAGTGTCGAAAGGCCGGCGTAAAAATTGGCAATGACGCGAACTCACGACATTCGGTCAGATGGTGCTTGGAACATGAAAAGTGAGTTATTATTTCTAGAATTAAGTCTAAGTAAGAAATTAGGTATTCGCTACAGGGGCAACGACCCAACGTTTCTAACTGCGGTCAGAAATGAGGTCCTTTGACCTTATCCTGGCCTTTTCTTCTCTAATATACCATATTTCCGCTTCAACGGCTATTGATACTCACTTATTTTCGAACCATAGTTATAATAAATTTTCTCTGAACAAGGATCGTCTTAAAAGGACGAAGATCAGTCTTTCAGGAGGAAGATCCTTCTCTTAGGACTCTACGAGCATTTATAGGGACAAACTGAGAGTTATATCGCAGGAAACCGCAGAACATTCCACCGGAAACCTCCCAGGAGAGCTTTCATCTGTTTAGGAAGTTTGTGTGTTCTCTAAATCTAATTATGTTGGAAGTTCTGCGGAATTGTGAAATCTCCCATGTATCTCTGTGACTTATGCGAGTTCTTAAGGCAAANATTCTCTGAACAAGGATCGTCTTAAAAGGACGAAGATCAGTCTTTCAGGAGGAATATCCTTCTCTTAGGACTCTACGAGCATTTATAGGGACAAACTGAGAGTTATATCGCAGAAAACCGCAGAACATTCCACCGGAAACCTCCCAGGAGAGCTTTGATCTGTTTAGGAAGTTTGTGTGTTCTCTAAATCTAATTATGTTGGAAGTTCTGCGGAAATGTGAAATCTCCCATGTATCTCTGGGACTTATGCGAGTTCTTAAGGCAAATCCCGTTCCCTGTACTTGATAGAAAAGAAAGTAAACTGACCCATAAGCAGTCATCTGAGCTTTTTCTCGATGCTAATTTCTCTACAAATCCTAAACAGTGTGGAATTACTGCTATAGGCTCCATTTGTACAGCCCTGACTCTTCTTATGGACTAAGTACTGGAAAAAGGTTACCAGGTTTTGTTAATTTATATCTGGAAGCGTTCTCTCATTCTTTTCCAGGTCGTTGTCGTGAACGACGTTATAGAAAGGAGGGGCCGTTTGGTTATCTCCTAAGCTCACAGCGTGGCACTCATCGTTAGAAGGACATTATTTGACTCTCTCTATGATCTTATGTAGGGGTACTTAAACTAAGTAATTAATTTGTTCNGTCCATTTGTACAGCCCTGACTCTTCTTATGGACTAAGTACTGGAAAAAGGTTACCAGGTTTTGTTAATTTATATCTGCGCAAAGCAGTGTGACCATAGTTTCTGTGCCTGGAAGCGTTCTCTCATTCTTTTCCAGGTCGTCGTCGTGAACGACGTTATAGAAAGGAGGGGCCGTTTGGTTATGCCCTAAGCTCAAGGCGTGGCACTCATCGTCAGAAGGACATTATTTGACACTCTCTATGATCTTATGTAGGGGTACTTAAACTAAGTAATTAATTTGTTCACTGCAGACTTGCCACTATTGCTGGAAAAATGGATCCCGCATTGTTCACTAGGAAATATAAAGTGCCTAATGCACAGCTTCAAGCGATTGATTGCTTTTCTGCTGCTCTAGAAGCGGCCCCTGTTTTTAGGTAATTACTTGATGTATGAAACGATAATCAAGTAAAGTTAGTACGTTGTACGTGGTAATTTTCTGGAGGAATTTTCTACATAAAAAGTTTAAATGAGCGATGATGTAAGAGCAAATGTTATAAGCTGCCCTTGTTGGTATCAAGAAGGCGCTTGGGCCACTCATGGGCATTGAGGGTAAGGTTTGTGCAGACCGCTCTACCAACAATCTATGTAGAATTGGTGTATTTTTAACCCGAAAACTTTTCCAGACACATTCCCCTGGGGGTTAATGAAAGATCAGCAGAGGCCCAGTAAACATATATATTGATGGATCAAAGTTGGAGGGAGTGTGTTCTCTCCGGAACTCTCCGTTAATCTCAAGCTTAAGCTTGGGGATTTCATCAGAATTTTCCCAAGGCAGGTGATAACATTAAAAGAGAGAAGTGAGCAGTCTGAGTACCAGCTAGTGTAGCCATAATTGGNCGAAATATAAAGTGCCTAATGCACAGCTTCATGCGATTGATTGCTTTTCTACTGCTCTAGAAGCGGTCCCTGTTTTTAGGTAATGACTTGATGTATGAAACGATAATCAAGTAAAGTTAGTACGTTGTACGTGGTCATTTTCTGGAGGAATTTTCTACATAAAAAGTTTAAATGAGCGATGATGTCGGCGCTCTACCAACAATCTATGTAGAATTGGTGTACTTTTAACCCGAAAACTTTTCCAGACACATTCCCCTGGGGGTTAATGAAAGATCAGCAGAGGCCCAGTAAACATATATATTGACGGATCAAAGTTGGAGGGAGTGTGTTCTCTCCGGAACTCTCCGTTAATCTCAAGCTTAAGATTGGGGATTTCTTCAGAATTTTCCCAAGGCAGGTGATAAAAAAGAGAGAAGTGAGCAGTCTGAGTACCAGCTAGTGTAGCCATAATTGGAAAGCTAAATTTTAACTTTAACTGCAAAGCTCTAGAATCGTTTATGGTGCAACTGAAACTGATCATAGAATTCCAAACTCTCTCTCTCTCTCTACGGTTTACTCTTAAATCAGGCTTACTTCAATTGTAGGGAACAGTCACTGCTTGGCTACTGAGGTCATTCTTGATGCCATCTCTCCTGATATGGAGGATATGGGTATTCCTGTGCCTTTCGGTTTTGACCGGAGTTTGAATGGGCACTGAAACTTAACGCCGTAGCTGTTTGAGGATGGTGAGTAGGAATCATAATAACTTTTATTTCTCAGCTGCCAACCTTTCGCTCGACAGGCAGTAAAAACGTCAACCTGTTAACGCTGATCTTGTTCTCCCATGAAAACAGAAGCCCTTGGTTCGCGTTGCCCTTGCAAATATCCATCGCGCACTGGTGAATAGAATATACCTTTCGTTCACCATAAAAACACGGTACACTCGTGTAAAATTCCACGCAATAATCTAATAATTTGTTTGTTAAGTTTCTGAAAGGAGTTCGTATTTTGAGGTGGACTTATGATTTTTTTCAGTGTTGCATTTAAGTATAAGTACCTTTCTTCTAACGTTTAGTATGTAGTTTTTGGAACCCTGCTAAACTAAAACAAAGAGCATCATGCTATTGGGCAGAGTAGCCAGATTGTTTGCAATGATGCCTAATATGACAATGGAAATTGTGATTGGGTTGCACACATATTTTCTTTCGCCTGGATATGAATACAGTTTTGCTAAAATTTCACTTCTAAAACGTGAAGAATGCGACAAAAATGCTACAAGTACGGGTACCTATCGACGATAACCAGAGACTACTTATTCAAGTCAAGTGAATGTACGTTTGTATATTTAAAGGAGCATTTGGAGAAATAGTTTACTGCCATTCTATATAAGCTTATGAGCCGATTTTCTCACAAAGATGCTTTTGTACTCGGATACCGAGGCAGTCTGGTTGTCTTGCGACTCTTCGCCAGCATTTCCGCCTTTCAATATGACAAGCTATTGTTCGAATTATGTTTCATATGTACATTACGCATATGACTTTTTTTCTGCCGCCAAGAGTAGGTTTTTAAATTTTTCTACTCCGTTGACTTGGATTTTTCCATATATGTACACATGTATGCATTAGAGTGGTTCAAAAAAATATTTTTTTTGGAAATTCATAAACGCTACCTCAAATTTTTGTTATTTATGATAAAAAAAGAGAAACGTGTATTTTTATTTTGAAAAAAAAAAAGTTTTCTTAGAGGTCGCGCTGGTCGGTTTTTTATAAAAACGCTGCTGTTCTCAATTTTTTTATTTTCTTGACATGTTAAAATGCAGCTAAAAATTAGTTTTTTACACATAATTACTGGGGAATATTCCCTTAGTTATATACCTGGCTTGGGCAGTTAGAATGGGCCTAGTGCCCGAAAATATGCTCTCGAAAAGAGACTAGTAAAATTAAAACGTTGATACTGAACAATTTACGCATTATCATGGCTTGAAACTTGTTAACAGGGGGTTTCTGGGGTTGATAATTAGGGATCTGAAGTCAGTTTTTCGAAATTCAAAAAGCCGGATCCAAAATGGCGGTCCATTAAAAAAAAAATGATTGGATTTGTTCGAAACCCGGCAATCGAGACTTTTTGTGGTCGCCGATTACGAATCTGAAGTCAATTTTTCTAAATTCAAAATGGCGGATCCAATATGGCGATCAAATTAAAAAGAAGTACTAAAATTAAAACGTTGATAGTGAACGTTTNATTAATTAAGTCAATTTTAAAATTAATTAAATTCAAAATGGCGGATCCAATATGGGGATCAAATTAAAAAGAAGTACTAAAATTAAAACGTTGATAGTGAACGTTTTAAACATTTTCAAGGGTTAAAACACGTTTCCAGTGGGTTTCTGGGGTTGCTGATTACGAATCTGATGTCACATTTTCAAAATTAAAAATGGCGGTTAAGTAATTTTTAAGCAAAAGAACACATTAGTATGTGACCACCTTTCCGAAACTTTTTTTCCTTTTGTCGAAACTTATCCAGTAGCAAACATAAAAAACAGCTTGTGTATACATATACGCATGACTGAAATGAATCTCAAACATAATCTAGTCTTAATCTTAATTATAGTCTTAATCCTAATCTTTGCCTTAGTTTAGTCTTAATCTTAATCTCAATAGTCTTATTTTTAATCTAAATCTCCATCTTAAACTTAATCTTAATCTAAATCTTAGTATTAACTTTAACCTCAATCTTAATCTTAATCATGATCCGAATCTTAATCCTAGTCTTAATCTTCATCCTAATCTTCATCCTAGTTTTATTCTTAAACTGATTCTTAACCTTAATTCCAATCTTAGATTTAATCTTAATCTTAATCATAATCCTAATCTTAAACAGAATATATCTTTTAATCTTAATCTGAATCTTATTTTAGTCTAAATCCTAATGATAGTCTTAAACATAATCTTAATCTTAATTTTAATCATAATCTCAATCTAAATCTCGAACGTAATCTTAAAACATATTAATTTTAATTTCCATTTTATCGCCATCGCTTCCTTTCTGCTGTAGCCTTTTCGTTTCATTGGAGTTTGGAATTTGAGCCCAATGATTCTGTCGCTTTTTCGCTACATCGATGTTTGCATTTACATCCATCCGAGCGCAAAGAAGATTCACTTCAAAAATATTCAGACGAAGACGGCTAAAAAATCCATATGCCTAATATTCTACACATTCATTCATATGCCTGTTCTTGTGTAGTTACCACAAGCTACATACATATGTATATAGCTTGTTACCACGGAAATACCTCCTCATGAAATGATGCCGTTGCTGTTGCCATTACTAACAACACTATCCTTGCGCATATGTGTGGCTGTTGAGTATCTGGTAGCCTATAGGATGCTCAAGAGAGAATAGCAAAAACAAAGTGACATTGCACGGGTGCTACTTTATTCAACTGATTTTGCTGCAATCACGAAAGACACTATAAATGGGCGCATTGTCACGTTGCAGGTGCTAGGGGCGCACTCACACACACGCACACATTTATTGACTACCCTCATGCGTACGTATGCAGATATTAACATAGATGTGCGCGAGACAAAAGTGATTTGTCTGTCTTATATATCAAGCATTATTGCAATTTTAAACCCAACTTTATTTCGGCGAGCACACACACGCACACACACACACACACACGCATACAAACGTTAAAATATGCGCCGGTAAATATGCAACAGACATATTGCGCTTGAAGTAAAAAAAAAAAATATTGAAGAAAGCTGGATTTTCTTCAGGTGCACTTTACTCAATTTCCGTGGCTTCCTCACACTTGACGCACAAAACTGTATATTGGCGCATGTGTGTGTGTGTCTGTGCGTGCTTATCCTGCAGAAAAATTTAGAGACAGTTTGGAAAAGCGCTAGATCCGAACTAAATATTTCAGAACTATCTCTGAACTAGTGCAAAACGGCCACAGAGTGGGACAGTTGAAACTTGCGGTGTATGCGACTCAAGCAGTGCGGTGGAGGCAGTTTGTGTGAGTTTTCAAATTTAATGAATTTAAATTGTTGCGTGCAGCATACAATAATATTTGTTTTTATAACAAAATATGCAACAAAAATGGAATCTGTAACAGAAAAGGAAAAGCGAAAAAAATATCCGAAAATCTAATCTTAAAAACGGTTTCTTATAAAAAAAGGTAAGTGCGCCTAGTCCACACTGGAGAAGTGACACTTACGTTACATATCTCTTTTGTCTCATATTCAATATACATACATATGCATACATATGTACATACATACATACATCTACTTTTGCTTAAGGTTATATTTTTTGTCTTTTTTCTATCTAGGGGTCCCTCTACTCCAGTTCGTTCTAATTACACTTATGTTATTCTGCTTCCCTTTATCTTAATATGTATCTTTATACTCTATCGATAACAAAATCGATAGTAACATCCAAGAAAATATCGATAACAAAACCGATAAAAATATCAATAACAAAATCGATGACAAATTCGATAAAAATTTCGATAGCAAAATCTATAATAATATTGGTAGAAAAGTCGATTAGAAAATCGAAAAAATATCGATAAATTTATCGATAAAAATATCGGTAACAAAATCTATCAATAATTGTTAACAAAATCGATAAAAATAATCGATAAATAATCGATAACAAAATCGGTAAAATATCGATAACAAAATCGATAAATAATCGATAACAAAATCGATAAATAGTCGATAACAAAATCGGTAAAATATCGATAACAAAGTCGATGACAAATTCGACAAAATTTTCGGTAACAAAATCGATAATAATACTGGTAGAAAAAACGATTAGAAAATGGATATCGAAGTCGATTAGAAAATCGATAACAAATTCGATAAATAATATGATATCGATAAGTCCCGAGAATTACGAAAGTTTCTAAAATCCTAAAATAGTTAGCAGATTGAGTCTGTGTCTCCATCTAGTATATCCTTTTCTCTATAACTAAATCTATTTTAATCTTTCTTTCTCTATCTTCATCTTTACTTTTATCAGTATCCTCATCCTCATATTTTTCTTTACATTTGTCTTTGTTTTTACTTTTATGTTTTCATCTTCTTCATCAACATATTCCGCTTCACCCTTGCCCTTATATAAGTAAAGTGTTTATATTTACTTTGGGCTTCGTTTCTGCCTTTATCCTTAAGGATCTTTGTTTTTTTTTTTTTACATTTACCTTTATTCTTTTCTTTATCTGTGTACGTAGCCACCTTTACTTTCATTGGCCTTTTTCTAAGTGTTACTCTTTAGCCTTTTATTAGCAAGTTTTTGTTAAATTAAAAACATACATTCAAGAAGCACTTGTTTCCGTCTCAACATTTTCCGTTGAATTTGCCAATTCCAAATGTCCAAAACGGAACCGGTTAAAAACTAGTTGAATAGTAATTGCACTGGGCGACAATTTCCACCGCCAATAGCATCGCCGTGTAAAACTGGACAGTTGAAAGCATCGCTTGGGTATTGAGCTAGAACTAGTACTGTCGGCAAAAGGTCTAGTTCTACGCTAGTTTTGAGCTAGTCAGATTTTCGGCATGGTGTGATTATATACAGTATGTGTGTAGTGCATGTGTGGCGGTGCTGCCAATCTTATTCTTCCAGCTTCGCTTAAGTGTCTAGTTGCAGCTCATTGCGGCAAAGTGGCGAATCCTCAGGAGTTTCCACTTTATAAATTACAATTTGTTGCTGCGTAATTCACCGCATGATTGAAGTGCGCTACTTAATTTTGTAATAACAATAAATCTTCGCAACTTTCGCAGATACACATACGCGTACAAATGTCCTCTTAAGCCGCAATATGGTTTTGATGCCACCTTTAATGCATCATTGTTGTTTGTTGTTGCTTCTTAGCCTGCCTGTCGGGTATTGTTGTTAGTTGTTAGGAGATGGCAGCAAGGAGTTGCTGCGAAATTTATTACACCCTGCTGCTCGGCTACTCAAGCGCACTGGTAGCGTGTGTGTGCGGTACTTGTTTGTTTGTGTATGTACCTATGTATATGCGATTGAGTGCGATTGTGTGATTGTAAGCGTGCGCGTTAGGGCGAAGGTAATGAGCCGTCGAATTAATTGCATTTAAGCATCTTCATTTAAATTAATCGGATATTTACTTAAAGGTTAAATGTATAATTTCTAGTACGGCGAGGATAAGAAGCAATGGGTAAGGTTTACACTATGGTATATATTTGCATAAAAGGCACTCTATTTGAACGGAATATACATAAGTATGTACNGTTGTTGTTGCTGCTTAGCCTTCCTGTCGGCTATTGTTGTTAGTTGTTAGGAGATGGCAGCAAGGAGTTGCTTGCGAAATTTATTACACCCTGCTGCTCGGCTACTCAAGCGCACTGGTAGCGTGTGTGTGCGGTACTTGTTTGTTTGTGTATGTACCTATGTATATGCGATTGAGTGCGATTGTGTGATTGTAAGCGTGCGCGTTAGGGCGAAGGTAATGAGCCGTCGAATTAATTGCATTTAAGCATCTTCATTTAAATTAATCGGATATTTACTTAAAGGTTAAATGTATAATTTCTAGTACGGCGAGGATAAGAAGCAATGGGTAAGGTTTACACTATGGTATATATTTGCATAAAAGGCACTCTATTTGAACGGAATATACATAAGTATGTACATCTACTTATGTAAAGAAAATAGCACAATAACTACTAGAAACTAATATAGTGCATAACTGCCATGGATCATAAGCATGGTGGAACTCAGAACTATACTATCAGAACCAGGACGCAGTAGACAATTAGTAAGTATTGGCACTGGTTGATGATGATGAGCTCTTAAAAAACCTAAAATGGCAACCAATTCAAAAGTTTTCTGTATTTCAGATGATCCAGCCTTATACATGTTTGGGCAGGCATGAAGACAGCATTGCCCAGAGATTGCAGGTAGCCTTAAAATCAANAAGAACCAGGACGTAGTATACAATTAGTAAGAATTGGCACTGGTTGATGATGATGAGCTCTTAAAAAAACTAAAATGACAACCAATTCAAGGTTTTCCTTATTTCAGATGATCCAGCCTTATACATGTTGGACAGGCATGAAGACAGCATTGCCCAGAGATTGCAGGTAGCCTTAAAATCAACCGAGAAAATGTACTGAAATAAGGGATTGCTAAAAATTCCCCTAAAGTCCAACATCATCTTCTTAATCGCAGGAAAGAAAGCCAATTTGAATAAGCGCAAAGATACAAGGTATCTTGGGATAACCCAGAAAAAATATTCAAATTTAAATTAGACGTTTTATGCTTGTCCAAGACTGGAGCATATCTCACAAGCTGACGTTTTTGTCATTTATGGACAAAATTGTGAACTTGATACTTTGTCTTTACTAAATACATGGATACAAAACCACTTTGTACTTATGACTTGATTAAATACAAAATACAGAATTTTGGTATTTTCGAGCCTATTTCAAGATTTTAGGGACTATTTCGGGGTTTTCGAGATTGCTTCTGGATGTTTAGGATTTTCGAAACTATATCGAGATTTTTGCAACTATCGTGGTATTTTTGGGGCTCCTTCGGCATTTTTGCGACTATTTCGATATTTTTAGAGTTTTAGAGTAGGTATTATTTCTGGATTCTCGGGACTATTTTGATATTTTCGACACTACTTTGGGATTTTTAGAATTTATGGGACTTTGCGGAAATTTCGGGACTACTTCGAGGTTTCTAGAATTTTTGGGTTTCCTAGAACTTTATCTACATTTTCGAGACTGCTTAGAGATGTTGTGGAATTTAGAGACTATTTCGGTATTTTTCGAGTTAATATATATCGATAAATATATCGGTTTCTATATCGATAGCAATAAAGCTAGATATGTCAACAAATATTTATATCGAAAAATATATCATTAAAAATGTAGAATATTATATCGAAAATAATACCGATTGATATAACGATTGCAGAACCGATAAATACATTGATATTAATTTAATAAAAATTCTGAAATATTCCAGAAAATCACGAAATAGTCCTGGGAATCCTTAAGTAGTCTCGAAAATCCTGACTTATAAAGTACCAAAAAAATTAAAAACAAAAATAGTCGAATATGCTGATTAATCGATTAATATCTTGTAGTTACTTCCAATAATATTTTTGTACTAAATTTTAATCATCATTTCTACTCAAGGCTGATGGACAATTGCAAAACTTTTTTGAACCATGACTTCAGGTTTTTGATAACAACGAACGAACTGACGCTCTCGTAAAGCGTGGGGCCCAACGAAGCCTCTCAACGAGGATTCTCAAGCTGTAGGCGGTGTATATGTAATTTAGAGATGTCGTTTTTGATGTTTTTATCGATTATGTAGCAGCGATATCTTCTAAAACAAATGTTTTGCCTTAAAAGTATGTAACTTCTTATTAGCCCTCATCAAGAGCAACGAAAAATTAAGAAAACATTTATCTACAATTTCACTCACCTTTTTTAAGCACAAATCCGCATGGATGATCGAAAAGAAAATCCCGGAAATGATTACAATCCGGATCCATTCCAGGCTCTTTACAAAGGCAGGTTGGACGAAAGAACTGAAAGGCTTGTAGTGTCCTTAAGGCGGCTTGACATTTTGTCACGGTGACTGTACTGCATGAAACTGTAATATAGATAGAAAAATAATGATTTTTCGACTAGACAAATTATAAAATGTATAGCTATTGATCATAAATAATGAAATATCTAACTAATTGATATACGTTTTTCTTCAGTTTTATTTAACCCTAACGCTGCGAACACGGTAGGTGATACCGCTACTTAAAATGTGATCTTCTATAACTGTGGAGGAAATGCTCAAATAAATAGTGTATGGCCGAGTCCTGAAGCTTACTATAGATTGGCAATAGCAGGACCTTTTCTGGGCAATACAAACTGAATTAAAAAGTTAGTATAATTTTTCACGCCAACATATTCAAAGGATATTTTAAATATTACTTAGCGCCTTATATTAAGTTGAGGCATGCAGTTAATCAAGTAATTGCATTGAAATGTTAATAAAAAGTAAGAAAGTAAAAATAATTTCCTGAAATGTTGTTTGCCTACGTTCCAAACGTACATAAAATGGTGCGCTTGTACAAATTGACTTTCAAATTAACGAGAGGTACAATTTAAGTAACTTCCCACATCTGTGGAACATTTCTAATCGAACGCGAAAAAGTGGTATCTCAATTAAAAATGTAATTGGCTCAATTAAATTTCATTTAAACTTAGTTTTAGACACTCAGCAACTAAAAACATATCGCCTCCTAAAATATTGTTTCGGAGTTTTTTTTCAGGGAAGGAAGATCCTTCAAGACTCCAACCACGCTAAAAGCTGTAAATTAATGGATTCATCAATTTGTCCAAACATTTCATATACACATGCATACTAAAAATTTATGGAACGACGCCTGTTACTCGATTAAGCATTTGGTAAGCTATTTCGTTACATATTAGAGGTTTACGCTGACAGGCTTTGCGGCGGCCGCGGCGCTAACGAAATTCCATACAAATCTATTCCTGCCTAGTGTTCCTATGTTTCTAAACCGATTTGAATGATTGTTCTTTTGTTCGAAAGGTGTTTCAAAGAGGAGGTGCGCATTTTGTTTGTTTTTCCGGTACTATCTAGATCAGAGGTTTCCAAACTTTTTTTCTTGTAGACCGCTTTCAAAAATTTACTGGTTTCGGTGGACCCCCTGCTGATACATTTCTAAATATTCCCAAAGCTCACAAACTGACAACAGGGAAAAGAACGAGTTTAAAAAAATCGATGACAAATAACCAAGCAAGCAAGAGGCACAAAAAGTATTCCACCGTCTTTTTCAAGGCAAGATGGGCAAATGGACTTGTCATTTGCGCCTATCACAGTCAGGTGTTTGTGCCACGTGAAGTGACCTGTCAGCAGTCCGGCAAGTTGTCTGCAGTGTCGTCTGCTCAGGGAGAGCAAAAAATTAGATAGACCTTGTCAGATTGAAGGCAACATAAGTTTTGCCCACATGCAAAGAAAAAAAAATAAACAAAAGAAAATTAACTTTTATTTAGATTTATCTCCAATAACTGAGGAGTTAGATGCAATAAAGGCGCTAATGTTAAAATTGCTTTCTAAGATATTCGCGTTTAAAGTTTTTGATGTGTAATCACTTTTTTGTTATTGTGGTATTGCAAAAAATTGTTTAATACGCATAAAAATCGCCAGATGACCAGTCTTCGACCCTAAATTAACTTTAATAAACGCTTTCGAACGAACAACTTTTTTCTGTTTTTTTTTTAATAAGTTATATTTTATTTGGAAAAATAAATAAGTTCATAGTCAAAATTAAAAATGGAATTTGAAAATTAAATTTTATTTTGCAAAATAGCACTATTTATACGTTCCTTCAAACGATGCAATTCAGTGTGCATACATCATGAAAATTTTGTACAAAATTCCTAAGGCGCCGAACGCCGCGGCGGCGTAAACCTCTAATACATATGGATAAGTAAATATTTCTGTATAATGACTTTCAACCCTAGCCATTTTCCTTTGAGTTCTCATCACTTCTAAGCTGTTAATTTATGCTTATTCGATTGTAATAATAACCCGAACATAAATAAATTCATATTTATGTTGCTAAAAAAGTACAAAAGGTATTCGATAAATTTATGAAAATATATGAATGCTTCCAACGCCAGTTATTTTTAAGTATCTGAGTAACTATATACGCCCTGTAAGAAAAGTTAAGGAGTTTGAATTGGTTTGCTACTGATAATTTAACCTATTTGCTGTACAGTAAATTTTTTTTAAGTTTTTTATTTATTCGAACAAAATTAATCATTGAGGTTGTTCATGCTTGCCTGGTTATCAGGTTATGTGGTTATATTTTTTACTCAGTTGAGTGAAACACCATTTTGAAGGCCAGCATCACCGCTCTAAGTAAAAATAAAAACTTATGAGTAGGGTAGCAACATACTTAAAAGTATAGTGAATTAGATATTACATAAATTGAATGACGGCCGCTGTGGTGTAGTGGTTAGCAATACGCGCTAGCATTCTGCAGAGCCTGGGATCAAACCCAGTTTCCGGCGAACATCACAAAATAAAAAAATAAAAAGTTGTTTCTAATAAATAAATAGCAGTCGCCCCCAGGCAAGCAATGACAATGAAATTCTTTACCCAAGCGCAAAAGTCTGATTTCATACTTTTACATATACATATGTATGTATGTAAGTACATAAATACTTGTAGATTACGAATTCTCTGTGATTTCACTAAATAAACTCAAATCAGCTTTGAAACAGCTGTACTGGCCTTCTTGGCTGTTGCGGCTACAATCTCCATTCAATTTCCTGACAGCCCTTTTTAAATATACGAGTACTTAATGCATGTACGTTTATTCGCCAAGAATACAGGAAATACATGTAAGTATACTAAAGTACGAAATCTAGTTTGTTTTTCTCATCTTTTCTTAAGCAACAAGTGACATTTTTCACAGGCCTATGACCGTTTCGCCGTCGCCTTAGAGCTGTAATCTACTTTCCACTATTTTGGACACAAAAAAATATTTCACTTGGCTGTTTGTTTGTATATGAATATATATGTAGAAATGTGTGTGTACAAACATAAAATTTGTTATTTGGGGATAATTTTTATTTTTTTTTTTTTTGCTCAGCCAAGGATATTTATTAGGTATGTCACTCTACTGAAGACGCATTAAAGTAAAGGAAAACAATTTTTATGGTTGAATGCAAGCTATGTACATACAAATGACCACACACGTGTATGTATGTATGTGTGCTTTGTTTTTTCCTTGCATGACCGTAACTGTCCATAATTCACGTAAAATTTTCGCCACCACGCTCCTTTTGAAAGCTTAAGTACGCTTCAGTTGGAGAAGATTGAAGGATAAGTAGACATGTATGTATTTTCCGCTTAGTGGTTGTTGGAAATATTGATCGGCTAGGATTTGTCAACATGTGCGTTTGTTTGTGTAGCTAATGTATGACGTTCAAACTGTCCATGTCATATAAATAAAGCGCATCGAGTACGAAACAGGGCCATCGATCTTGCGTATAATAGTGAAAGAGCTCTTCTTTTCAGTTGCCTACCAAGTCCAATGTAGCGCTTGTTGGGCAGAGTTATCCTTCGCTTCATATCCAGATTGACTTGGTGATTGGTGATGCCAATGTTGGATTCTAAACTGGCAAATTGCTTCGCTCCTGCAAATTAATAACTATGTACCAACAGTGTATACACTAGTCACTACTCAATATGCGAAGATTCTTTGTTTGTCGCCAGAAGGTTTTTTTTGTCTTGTCCTCATTCATCGCCAGACCAACGAGATAAAAGTATAAGTTTTGCGGGTGTCTCCATTTTAGTCCCTCATAGAGCCAGCTTCCCTTTGTGCTATCAAAAGCCGGTATAACAGTCCAGTGTAGAAAAGGGGCATTAGTCTGTGCGGATCTTCGTCAACTTCTCGTCGCAAAACTTACATTGCGCAACGAGGTAGTGATCCGAATGAATGTTTGCCCCTCGGATGGAATGGACTTAAAGAAAGCTCGAAGCGTATCTTTAATCTACCATGACGTGATCAATTTGTTTCTGTATCCATATTGCTGTAAAGATGTTTCGACGCTGTTTTCTTGTCAGGACTAAATTTTCCAACTGTGCTATCGTACGCGTGCATAAAGGATGCATTTGCAACATCACCACAATGTTTTCATTCATATTAGTATCATGGTCTGCATTGTACAGATTTTAATTTTGCGATAATTATCCCAACACCACAGGGGTTTCACTTTCCGAACTGAAGTTTCCGCACACAAAACCTTTTCGCGCAAAATTGCTGCAATCCATTTATTCTTTTTATTTTGCTGGAATTTGTAATTTATTTAATTGCATTACGGTTTGGTAAGCCAAATAGAGGCAATTAATTCAATTTTGTAAATGCAACACATTCGCTACAGTCCCTCGAACTTTTTCTTCCTACACCATTCACAATCATACTCACCGGCAATGGAAGCAAAAAAAAACAAAACGTAAACTCATTTGCAGCCTTCAACGGCACACACACACACACACACACACACACACACACACACATACTTATGTGCATACACATACAAAAATACATAGCCCTACTGAGCTGGCTGCTATTTCAGACAACTCCTTCCAGACGAAATTTACTCGAAATTCCTAGAATATTTTCAACTCAAATCCCATTGACTTATTTGTCTGAGTTCTTTAACACAAAAACAGAATGTAGTGCCCTCAGAGCTGAATTGCCAACAAGTGACGTCCATCTCGTGCAATAAGAAAGCAGCAAGCATACTTCCAAAATTATGCAATACTAAGAGGCGCATGCGAAATACCCAGGCTGCTGCGGCTTAAATCATTTCGCGTTGGTAAATTGAGGCTTTTTCTTGCAACTTGCCGGCAGTTGGCTGTAGTAGTGCAGCCAGCTATTGGTGTTTTCACGCGGCACCACCTTTTTGTGTGCAACTCTGTTATACATTTTTCGTATTTGGTTTTGGTGCTTGTGTGTTTATTTAAGGCGCTTAACGGTGTCAACAGCAGCAACGTAAAAGCGAATGATAAAGTAGGTGGTAGAAGCGAATACGAAAATTGCAATTATCATAAATAAGGACTGTCACTACCATATCGCTGCTGAAGGGTTATTTTGTTTTGTTCACGTCGAAAATCGATTGAGATAAATATGTACATACATGGGTATGGATGTTGGTGAGGTTCCCGGCTTGCAAATGAACAATAACATTGGTGTATTCCTTGGCAAATGGTCGGAGAAGAAAACAAAAGGCTTACGTATGTCCCGTGCACCTTTTCGTTTCTACGGGTGCTAAGCTAGAACGGCAATAAGTGCTTCTGCTCTACTGTCCTTCCAGCCTTGGGCCGCAGGCAAACATCCACCAAGAACTACCAGCCCCCTAATTCTCGCTATTCATCGATTAACGTATTCATTACATGATTTGCAGCCAGGGAGTCCAAATCGGTTGTATTAGAATGGAGCCTTGCCAATTTAAACCAGGGACCTTAAAAGTTACAACTTTTATTATAAAAATCGTTCTTTAACAATTATTTTTTTACTTATATTTAATTACTCATTAAATAACAGTTGCTTCTCAGTTTTATTTTATAAATCCAAAATAACAGTTATTTTTAATATTTATCTAAATAATCTGCAAATAACAGTTATTTTTATATTTATTATATGTCTTAGATAACAATTATTGAAGACTGTTGTTTATAAAAGTCATCAATAAAACTCAGTCAGTGACTTTAGTTTTTTAAATCATACTTATAAGTGTCATATGTATAGGTTGTAGTAAACTGTTGCTACCCAACACCTTCTTAGATGCGAAAAATGTTAGTGACTTTTATACGAATGATTTAAAAAATAAAAGTCGGTGACTGATTTATATCGATGACTTTTAAAAGTAAGTCACTGACTGATTTTTAGTGATGACTTTATAAATAAAAGTCTTCAATAACTATTATCCAAGACATATAATAAAAAAACAAAAATAATCGTCATTTTGGACTTATAATATTCATATTTTAATAGCAAAAATAATTGTTTTTTTAATTTGGATAAAAATTTATTTTCAAATTTGAGCCTCGGGGAAAAAAGAAATCGATTGGTATGTATCACTTAGTTGTAGAACATTTCCTTCATAGTGAATTTCGCATTTCCTGCTGCTAATGGACTTTGAAAAAGTTAGATTTGACGGGAAAAGAGCTAAATTGGCAGCCCTGTTTATATGTAACATAATATATTTTTTTTTCTAAAATAAAAAGCAATTCTTTGTAGATGAAAACAACTCAATTGAATGTGGAAAGCTCATATTTTGTTGATCTTTAACCAGCTACGAAATATTAATTGCGTATGGAATTATCAAGCTGCATTGAGCTTCAACATGTCTGTTGCAGATATAAAGTGTATTGTCCTGCAATTGTTTTGAATAAAATGATTAATTTCGCTGAAAGCTTTCAACGCACGCAAGAATTAAAGAACTTGGAAAATTGATTTATGTATACCCAAGCGTATGTACTTGCATAGTTCTAGATGCATAGGTGGCCTCTTACATCTGTCATTGTATAGACTGCATATATGTATGTATATATATGAATACATATACGTTAATTTTCCTTTTCTTTTTATGTAAGCAACCTTCAAAGACATTATTTAATTAAAATTTTAAGGGCAAATTTAAGTTCAACAATTGAGAGCTGACTTAAACAGTTTCGTTCGTCTTTTCTTAATAACACTGGATCACAAATTTGTGTTTGCTTTTTGTTCCACGGGTGCCCCTATCTATTTTCTATATATAATCGACTGCTAATTTTAATTATTATTTTTTTTTTGAAAAATCGATTTTGATTTTTTATTTCTTTTTTGAAAAATAAAAACATCAAATTTTAACAGTAGAAAAATTAAAAGCCTAACAGGTTCTGTGTAAAACTTTTGCAGTTGTGCTAAAGCCTGTTCTATTACAATTTATGTATAAATAAAGTAAAACTCTAGTACGTTTTTTAATTGGATGAAAAGAGAAGGCACGCCCCTGTTACTCACTTTAGCTACAATTATAACGAATTTTACCTTCTTGCTATCTACGTTCTTTGGTAGCATATAAAAGCTCATATCTCATAGAAAAAAGCTATGCGCATTTTCATTTGACCGCTCATTACTTCTTTATTTATCCATCGATTTTGTTCATTAGTAACTTGATTTTCTTGTAAAACAAATGCAAAAATTTGACACAGAACCTGTTATTGTTTTCACTTTTCATAAAACAAATATCTGGAATGATATTTTAATTTGTCAGAAATTTTTTTAGCACAAATGCAAAAATTTGACTCAGAACCTATTGTTTTCACTTTTCATAAAACAAATATCTGGAATGATATTTTAATTTGTCAGAAACTATCAGACCTATCGAAAAGTGATGTATATGCAGTCTATGTAGAATTTTGTTAGCCTTCATACTTAATAATAATGCCAACGGTTTTTACCCTCCATTCCGCGCAGTCTGCATGATTGTTAAATTGGTTCGTAAAATATACGTGATTAAGTGTAACCACTTTTTGTTTTAAGCTGAATAACGGTACATTGAAAATATTTAGAAAATTTATATAGGAATTGAATAGTGGCATCCACTGAAATATTTTGCTATAAACCAGTGTTATCTTTCGGCAGGATATGCCTTACGCATGTATTAGGGCTGGGCGGCTAGTCCCGATATTCGCTTATTTTGAGAACAATTTATCGAAAGCATTCAAATACAGTTTAGAATACCCGCATAACCGAATAACCAAATTAACGGATATTAAGGATAAGGGATATCCGGACTTTCGCATATACGGTTAGCCTCCGCTCTAGTTTATACATTAGGGTGGTCTAAATAAGCATGTGAAAAAGTAAAGGGGGAATTTTAGTGCTCTCTTCCCTAGGATTATTCTTTAGCTTAAAAAATATTCACTTGCTTTTTTTTATGTCGAAATCAAAAAAACATTTAAAGGTCGCTCAAAGCTTTCCATTTTTTATATGGTTAAAAACTATTTTTAAGAAAATGAAACTAATATTTTTCGATTGGAAAACTCTGTTTCTTTTCAGGAGACTTCCAAAAGTCTTTATTTAACCATTTCTTAATACTAACGATTTTGTATTATTTTGTTTTTTTTTGTTTTGTCGAGACCTATAAAAAATAGCTAGTATTAAAATGGCTAAATAAATAACAGGGTATCATTACTGCAAGTCACCTGAAGGGAAAAAGAGCTTTATGATCGAAAAACTTTGATTTTCAAGAATTCTACACCATTTCTACGAACAATTTTCTTTTTCCGTATAAAATATTTACAAGGAAAACTTTGAGCGCCTTGAGCGACCTCTAAATATTTTATGGTTTCAAAATCAAAAAAAAA
>NW_016159655.1:68132-80122 GCF_001687245.7 Rhagoletis zephyria
CCCTAAATTTCATTCTGGCTACGCCGATGGCTCCAATACAAAATATTTGAACTTCTTTTACCAGCACGTCGGATAAATTATAAGTTTTTTGATTTGAGGATTTAAAAAATTATATAACTTTTCCTCATAACTTTCTGTTTCGTTTACATTAACAACGCTATGAGTACATTCATTTAAATCTTTTTCAAAATAGGCTCAGGCTGCAATTTTAAAATCGCAGTTTCAAGCTTCTTGTTAATTGTAGTCAAAACAGCATTTTACAAAAATCACACTTCAAATTCATAAACAAGTTCATACTATCAATTCGATATTTAAAATTATTCGAGATCCCGGGATTAATGCAAGGAAATCCCGGGATTTTCACGACCTCAAAAACACCGAAATTTCGGGGTCCCGGTATTGGCATCCCTAGTATGTACGGAAGGGTGCAGAAAAGAACCCTGCTGTGTAAATTGAGACAGTCTTAAGTTAATTTTGAGTTTTAATAATTACTACGTGACCGGGCTTAAACTGGTACAATTGTACATGAAGTTCATATTGTGACCATTTAGACTAGTTTAAAACTAGCTTGAACTGCAAAAGACGCCAATCGTCATAGACGAGTTCAATTGCCTTCGAAGTATATATTTGCAACAGCACTTAAAGCAAGACAATTTGTTCGATATAAGGTTGGATTTCCACGCTCTTAAAAGGCGATAATCCAGCTATAGTCTTGATATAGTCTTGATATATTCCAAATTTACTGCCTGGTATGCGCGTCAGTTATTACAAGTGAACTCACAAATGACCATCTTTTATGTTTATGTATTGTACATATGTACGTAAAGTTTTATAAATTCATGTAGATACTTTTGATTTGAACGTACAACGACCGTGCTTGTTGAGGAGATTAATGTAAGAAATTTAATTTTATCAGGCAAATTTATCTTCAATTTCCCATCGGATGATGAATCGCAAATTCAACACAATAAAAATCAACAATTTTTACCGCATTATTAATTTCTATTAATTTTTATCCAACCATTAAAGAAATCGAAAGTTAATAGTTAACCTGTGCCATACAAAAACGTTTTTAAGGTATCCCAAACTCTCGTCCTCTTAAGAAACCACCCAGCAGCTTTCCAGTTGGACTGCCGGTCATGATTAATGGGCCTCACCGGGCCCAGTAGGGCTCATTCTAGCGTTAATATGTACTTTCAGGGCAGGATAGTTTGAACAATGTCTACATCGCTTCTGCGCTATACACCAGAACGGTAATGCTGGGTGATCTATAGACAAGTCGGCCAAGAGAAAATTCGGGCCCTATATTAAATATATGCTGCTCCACCCCCAAAAAATTTATGAACTTAGCAAAATAATTTTATTTTCTACAGAAAAAATTAACAAAGTATAGTTTCATTTGTACATGCAGTTAAAACAGAGATGAAAATTGCCGAATTTTTTTAATTAAAAAATATCAACATTTCAAAAATGCTGGACCCTTTTATAGAGGAGTTCTCGTTATTATCGTGGAGGATACCCCGCAATCTACCTTCTCCTTAACTTTCAAGTGCTCGGTAGTCTAAATTTTTAATAAACACAAAATATAATGTTAATGTGGATCGGTTTCTCTTTTAGTAATCTATGTACATCCACTTTTAAGTATTGATCGATACTCGGTACCGAAATATTTAAGTTTCTAAAAAAGCGCACATAGACCAAAAAATATGGAAATGAAAAATGTACCTGTGGATGTGGAATAACTTCTTATTTTTTTCAAAAAAGCGTTGCCACCTGATAAAAAAATTAAATTCAATTTATTTTTAAGTAATAGTTGGGGGAATCGGAGTAGGTGGCTACCCTACTAAAAAAAAAATCAATTTTTTGTTTATACTATGCACTTTCGTTTGGGATCTAAATTTTTCATCCAACAAACAGCGAAGATCTTATAGTTATTAAACAGGTGGCAACCCTACTCAGAAAAATAATGCATTCTTCATATCTAGAGATTAAGGGCCAGTTTCTGAGTGCCAGTTTAAACTTCGATTAAGTAAACTGAGTTTAAACTGAACAGCTGGCTGACGTTTGATTGGCTGATCTTAGTTTAAAACAGCCAAATCGGGCGTTTAAACTTAGTTTAAACCATGGTTGTGCACTGAAAAACCTGCCCTAAGTATTTTCATTTGACAGTGACGGTGCAGAACTGGCGCCTAGGCTTCAATATATATAGTAATTTTCTTAACAGGTGGCAACCCTATTCAAAAAATAAGACATTCGAGCTTTTCCAGAGGACATATATCCTGGGAGCATATTCGTTTAACTAAATTGAATACCTATTTATTAGAAAAATTTATTATATTTTCAAGTTCTTAAATTTACTTTCCACATACCTGGTATAGGCCCACATACTCTCGGTATTATTTCTAAAATAGCCGAACACGAGGGATCTTCGAAACATAGCTGTCGCGCTAAAATACAGTTCAGTATTGCCGACGCAACTTTTATGTTAGAACCTGTAAGTAAAAGGAAAATTGTATGTCATTAGTCACTGAGTTTTAATAAAATTATGTACGTGAATTTCAAATATTTAAGTAGGTACTTTTTAATCGATTTCAAACTATGAGGAAGTTAATTATTCGCCGTGTATACAAGTTAGTTGGCCTTCAAATTTAGATGAAATTTTCCAGGTTGAGGAACACGCCATTATATCTATTGAGTAGTTGAACTTATTTAGGTCCAGTTTTCAGTGCAAGTTTAAACTTAGATCACGTAAACTGCGTTTATCTTGAAAAGCTGGCTCTACCAACTATAATGATATAATATTAAGTAATAGGTAAAAAGGCATGAGGGTAAATAGGTGCCTGTGATGCACAAAATTAAGTATGAATGTGACAACACTATAACTAAAACGTAATATGATAAACAACTAATTTTCCATTTAATAAATGATGCCGCTGATGCTAATTTAATAAAAAAATTTAATTAAAAATTTAAATTTTTTATATTATACAATAGATTAGTAAATTTTTTATTTCAAACACCCTGTTAGCAAAGCTTCAAACCTTGCACGTTGCCACCACGATCACTTGCGTAGTCAACTTCGACAACAACAGCGAAGCTTATATGTGCTCCACATTGGCGATCAAAATCGACAGTTTTGCTCGAATTTCCCCTGTTTGGCCGTGGGACCGCTCCTTTTCCTCAATCAAGTGTCAAACACAAAAATTTTTGTTATTGACTGTCAGTCAGAGGCCATATTAATTTTTAACTGATAGTGTGTACCAAATAGAGTCCGTCAAGCGAAATATTCGCAGCCTACACACATGTGTTAAGTAACCGTATGTACTTACAGCAGTGTAAATAGGAAGATATTTTCGAATATTATCAAAGCAATGTTGAAAATTGACGCAAATCACAATTTTTTGAAAGTGTTTAGATTGCTATGAGATGCAACGTTGTCTCTGGGACAAAATTAGTCCAGAGTACTGTTGCGTGAAAGAAAAATGATATATATTATTAAAATAAAATTAAATTAAATAAAATCATATATAATAGCTAGTGCGATAATAAATAAAGCACATCCGACCCTTAATCCTTCATATTTCCTTGATGAATTTCGCAGTTTGAATGATAGTTTGACTGCTACAATGCGTTAGCCAAAACACATAAATTCTTGACTGCCAAACTTGATCGACAATGTGTGGCACCCTTTATTATTGATAGTTGACGTAATCAGCTGTTGACTATTTACTTTTATTCATTGTAAAAGTGGTTTTTACATAAAAGTTTAAAGAATGGAACTAGATCCGGATATTGTTAAAGAATTTGAAAATCTTGATGTGTCTACGCAGAAACCAAGTGAAGAAGAGTTGCGCAGCTTTGATGCGGATGCGCCACTCAAGCCCACTGCACAATTGCAACATCACACTTATTCAACGATACCGAAATTTTTTCATGCGCCCCCACCACCAAACAATACCCTACGACAAAATCTGCGCAAAGAGGCGCACTCACTATTCCTGCAGAAGCGTTCTCAAGAATTGCTAGACAACGATGAGCTAAGCGCCTTGTGGACGCTATTGGAGAAGCATTGCACGCAGGTAACGCCGTTGGGGCAACAACTTATCGACTACGATGATTACCTAAAGCTGCTGGAAGCGGTGAGTGTAAAATGTCGCAAATATCTGACGGCGCGTCTCTATGCCAAATTGTTGTGCCATTCCATGTATCCAGGTGAGTGCCAAGACAACTAAGTTGGTTTGTGCATAAATTTAAATTAAATTAACGTTTGCAGGCAAAGTAGAAATCGCTTCCATCTTCAATTATACAATGCGTAAAGTGTGGCTGACGCAAGGGCGCATCGGTTTATCATTTTACGATGAAATAGGTCAAGGGTACCTGCGCGAAATCGATATGGAAAATTACATCATTGACATCATACCAACGCTAGCGCAGATTAGCAGTTGCGTGCAGCCTTCCTTCCAAAGTTTCTATGTTTGTACAGTCGTGAAAAAGTTTTTCTTTTTTCTTGATCCGCTGCATACGGGACGCATACGCATACGTGACATACTGGCTTCAGGTCTGCTAACCGAATTGCTCGAATTGCGCGATGAGGAGGCNCAGAGCAGCGATAAGGAGTAATTACGTGTAAGTGTAGTTTGTTGATATAGCAGATGCGACAGCGATTACGTCAAGTCCACCTGTGGGTGTGACGCTTAGTAGATGTACAGCGATTGATAAGAAATACATAATGGCTTTGAAATTAGATTTTGAAGATATGTACAATCAAATTTTAGCATTGCCTTCGTGCTAAACACAAACAATTCATTGGTTCTTGTTAAGGCTACTATTTAAAACCTATCAAAATGTTGCCATTTACTGAGTTGCTTTTTATTTTCGAGTACTAATTAAATTTTGTAGCGTTTTCTTTTCTGAAAGTAATGTTGCATTTATTCTGCCCTGCGCCAGGGCTGTAAAGTTTTTGTGTTCTTTTCTCAGTGTCTTCGCATGCATATTGCATGCTCTTTCTTTAAAATGTGGCACTCTGATGATGTTGCCATATATGTAAGTCGGTGAAATTTTTTTCGGGAAAAGAAAACGCCATTAGCGTAAATAATTTTTGTTAATGCGCTTCATTTGTGTACTTAAGTTAAACAATTAAGATAAGTTATGCTATTAAGCTATACGACTCAAATATATGTATTAAACCTTTAGTGCAAATTTTAAAGTAATGCTAATTAAATTTAAATGTATAAAATTAAGAGTTAATAAAGTTGTGTTTACCGTTTTAAAATTACTTTAGATATAGTAAACAATTGAATTTCTCCTAGTATGATATACTATACAATTATTGCATTTACATTTCTATTTAAATTAGCAGTCGGAACTTGAAAATTCATTTCCAAGTTTGTAGAAATGAATATTCAAAACTGTTGTGCTAAAATAAAAATCACAAAAAAAAACAGTAATTACTCGTAACTGGGGCTGAGGGTATGTAAATATGCCTCCAAAATGAAAATCAGCGTCAGTTGTTGTAGCGGCACTACCAAGCCCCGCCGATTTCGGTTCATCGTTCAATTATTGTCGTCAAGCTCAACTAACGGCAGGCCTAGGAAACGGGCTGTTTCAATATGGTCAGACCAAAGATAGAGGGATGTTAGTTGAGTGGATTGAGCTGGCATGTGAAGAGGTGGTTGGTGTCCTGCGCAGCCTCCACATGCCGGACACTCATTGGGGATATTGGGGTCAAATCTGGGCAAGTAGCTGTTGAGGCGGCTATAGTATCCAGACCGTAACTGGGCCAGGGTAACGCGGGTCTCTTGGCCGTTGAAACTCCGTCTCTGCTATAGGTGGTGATTGGGCTCCTTCATGGGCATACTTCAATCATTGCCGTCAAGCCCAACTAACAGTAGGCCCAGAAAACGGGCTGTTTCAATAGGGTCGGACCAAAGGGAGAAGGGTGTTTCTTGAGTGGGATTGAGCTGGTATATGAAGAGGTGGTAAATGTCGAGCGGACAGTCTCCACACGCCGGATACTCATGAGGATTTTTGGGATCTAGTCTGGACAGGTAGCGGTTGAGGTATCCAGACCGTAACTGAGCAAGGGTAACGCGGGTCTTTCGTGGCAGTTGAAGCTCTATCTCTGCTACAGCTTTTGGTATGTCATCGGCTCCAGTTGGGGGTCTGTGTATGTCTGGATCGCGTCCTTATATATGAAGAGGTGCCCCCTGACATGCCTGGGCGGAGGCTCCTCTATCAAGGGTCTGTTAGGGTGTTCACTTCTGTGGCACCTCACCAGAAACTGTTTACATGTCGCTGTCCGGAGTGCGGTCTTTTGACAAGGCTGTAGCTTCGTCCACTGCGCGTCCAACCAGTCCCCGGCGACCAAAGTGGTGCTGTATAATTTAGAAACGGCCGGAAAATTTCCTTGTTTTATTATAGGTTTCGAGGTTTGATATCGGAAGATTACTGATGACTGTCGACCACTCATATAATTCGCCGACCACCGTTTGAGTGTCGGTGAGAGAGAGGAGGCGTCAATGTATTCTAGTTGCTTGGAACCGCAGACGGTGTCAAACGCCTTTGACAAGTCCAACGCTACTAGGACTGTTCTCTCACAGGGGCGGTTGCGGTTTAGGCCACGAGTTATTTGGGAGTTTATGCCGTTAAGTGCTGTTGTTGTGCTGTGCATTTTACCGAAACCATGCTGGTGACGCAGTTTCGACGGAGTCGCAGAATTGGTAGATGAGTTGGTTAGAGTTGTTGAGAGGACATGTCAAGAGGTGCTTATGTACATAGATAGATATATATTTAAATGAGTTATGCACAGCGACCCAGTGATTCCATTTTACCTTCCAGTCATCAACATATTATTTATTCCTTTGGTAAAGGAGTTAATGGGCTCCCTCTTTGGACACATTGAGACATTGCTATTCATTCGTCGCCTCGATATGGCGTCATATTGTAGGAGCAGATGCAATGGTGTCTCTTTAGGTGAGTCGCTGAAACGACAGAGATAATTCTTAGCTCGAAGTGTCCAGTGAGAATGCCTGTAATGATTGTACCTCCCCAATGAGATTTTGAAGTTGACTCGGTATACCGTCGGTTTCCTAGGGTATATGTCTCGATTTGGAGTGTAAGGGATTTCACAATGTGGTTGTTGCCCGATCAGAGATGGTTGCTACGTCTATAACATGGTACTCACATCTGGGCGCATAGTTCAGAGAAGGCGCGAAAGTGGTTATCTAAGACAGCAATTGCACTTGTCTGATACGAGACCTGCCAAACCGAAAAGGTAGTCTGTGAGGGTTCGGGAACTACTGATTGGATTTTACACAGGCAGATGGAGCGCGATCAGGCTATGGAAGGGGTGCCCACGTTTTTCGTGGGAGCTCCAAGACGCGGAGATCGCATGGTAACTCGGGGTACCGGCGAGAATAGCGCGGACTGTGCGTTACAAATGACCGCTGAAGCAGTCCGCGCAACGCGTGGTCTAGTCCCTGTAAGGCATAGGACCAGAGCAGGTCTTATGATGGTTTCATTCGTTATAAGAGTTGTACCTTACCGAAGTGGCATGTTGGTGTCTTCTTTGGCAGACGCAGCAAACATAGTATGCTGGTCTAAACAGGGTTAGATCGCTGAAACAGCAGTACTTAGTCCTGGCTTATTTTGATGCGTCGAAGCTACATTCTATCTTTTTTTATCGAATTTTGCCCAACCACGCTTGCCAGCCTTTGGGGAAATACCATTTTTCAACAACTTTTATAAAACATTCATTTGCATGCCACTATTTTTGCATACACCAACACTCATAAATTTTACAGAGTTATGCAGTATGTAGTATGTGTACAAACCAAATGAAGAAAAGGTGCACAAATCAACTGTCCGCGTTCCGATGACCACTGCCCACTACAAACTCCTCCTTAACTGTCTGCCTTTCATTTCGTTTCGGTATGCGGCCGCACATTTGACATCCAATTCATTTTCTCCTTCACCGCTTACATGGTCACATCAGCTATGTAGTTGAACAACTGGCTGCCTTACTGCTTGAATGGTTGGCTCGTCTGCACTGTTGTCGGTTGACATTTGTCCACCAAGTACAAGCAACCGCAGTCGAGTCTAATCTGCTGCCATTTTTCGCGAATTGCAGTGGATATACATAAATAAATGTACCTACATACTTACACACACACACACACAAATCCCTTGGATGTTTTTCTGCTTAAACTTCCATTTGCAGCGTATAATGAAAATCCACCATATGCACTACCAATTCACACTCCGACTAAGCCCCGCGGAAGCACAGTCAAAGTTTGAACCCTCAAGGATTTCCGTAGTTGCATAAAATGTTTCAAACTGAAACACACATACACACACACACACACATAAAAAAGCGGAAATTTATTCGTAACAAACAAATTGCGACTTTGCAGTTCACTTTTCAAAATTTTCCCCATATCTATCTCTGCTCCCTCTTTGCCACACATACGGCCCAACTAACACGCCAGCGTTGTAGCTCTCCAGTCGCTTTGCATTTTTGGGGCTCTCATTATCGAAATGACCATTGCTGTTGCTTACTAGTAGCTAAATATGAGGAGTGTACGAGCGTAAGAGAAGCGAACGAGGCAAAAGTTTGGCACATTGCGCTGCAACTTTATTGCCAGCCGACGCGAAGACCAATGCATTTTTTACCAAAAAGCACTTTGGGGATTTGCGCTAGAGATGAGCACAAGTCTGTTGAAGGCACGCGATCTACAGTGTAAATATTTCTGTCTAACTCGTTATTGGATAGATGAATACTCGTGACGCCCCCTAAAATATGTGTGAAGATGTTACTAGACCAAACGAGTCCTGAACATAGTTGGGAATATTTAATTGGAACCAGATTCTGATAGCTTCTCGGTTTGTTAGAAAAAGTTTTTGAGCTATTTTTGCAGCCACCAAAGGAAACACCGCACTTTGCTAAATAAATGCCAGCCTTCTAAGGTACTCAGAGGTATTCGTCCTTAAAACGAGGAAAAAGTAGGGGTGAGCTCATGATTAGAGCATGAATTTAGGGGATTAGGTAGGTATACAAGATAGGAGTATCTGAGCGAGTTTTACAGTATCTCTGTAGGCGCAACTGCTAACACCATGCGTCGAAATGTATGCTGTGTGTGTCATTAAATTTATGAAATTTTTACACTTGCACTTCTCAACTGCCATGGAATAAAACTCTTTTAAGTTATAATTTGACGGCAGTTCCAAGTACGCCCGGCCTAGTCTGATGCATCCTCCGAACAATACTTCCGGGGCCTTTTGCGGACTCTGCATGATTGTAAGGTGGTTAATGAATTTTACTATCCAGTCCCTATCCACCTCCTTTGATCAAATAAATATATATATTTTTTTATATACATACATAAAGACATATATGCAAACATACTGGTCTCCCCTCTCATTGGGTTAATCAGTATCATAATGCTAAAGTGATTTGGACGTTGTTCCGATGGTAATAGTAGTAGAAATCATTGTATTCAAGCTCAACTAACAAAAGGTCCAACAACATTCACCGGAGCGATGGGTAAGGGGAGAAGTTAAGAGGCGGTTAATGTAGTGTTCTTTGCCTTAATAAGCCAGTCATTGGCGTCGTATTTGGATAGTCAGGAGCTTAACCTGCTACAGCATAAAAACCTCAATTGCGCTAGGGTTACGTGGATCTCTTGAGGTATCTGAAGCTCTTCGTCTGCAATGGGTGGTGGTTGAGCTCCGATGACGACATTCATCAGACGAGTACGGGTAAATGTAGTGTTTGTCTTTCCTTGAAAGTCGTTAATGCCTTGCCTGCACAGCATCAGGTTCAGTGGTTGTACGGTGTAAGCCTGAATCCATTACGCCGGTTCGTAGAGATACCTTTTGACATGCAAGAGCTCCGGCGCGGCTTAAGCTCAAAAAGTACTGCGACGTCTAATTCTCTTCAAGGCTGGAATGTGTAAACGCTAGTTGTCCGCAGTCACATTTTGTCCACGATCGAAATATTCATCCAGTTTATGACGGTGGCTTCCACGGATGCTTGACCTTAGCTTTTTAAAATGCTCAGATCTCTCAATGCTGGTTATGACCTGGCCCCCTGAGGAAAATAACCTAGCAAAAACTTTGGTTCTTTGGTAAGCGCTTCGATTTTTGTGTCGATGGATTAGCGTATTACAATACACCTCAAGACGAAATTTTACGATGTATTATGGAACGAATTTCCGTCATCCCTTGCCAAATTTGGTTTGGAGACAAACCGGTTTTGGCGTTGTGCCATCTTCAGTGTCATTTTTCGTTCGAACAACAACAACCATAGAAAAACAACCAACCAAACAACAACAACCAAAAAGGAAACGAAATTTTTCACTTATTCGCTTACCTCCAATGATAAGCCCAGGTTAAAGTTATGCATTCTGTAAACTTGATGGTAAGTGGTGAATCTCGAAGAGTGCTTACCCAATCTAGCATTACTTTAACCTGAGCCCGTCATTGGAGGAGTTTTATCAAGGACCTGTGATATTGTAGTAACACTATGAAAGCTTTAAACTTCTTTTGTTCAATGTGAGACTTCCATAAAAGTTTACAATTCAAAATTATACCTAAATTGTTTAATTCAGAAGAAATCTGAATAGTTACTCCTTAAAAGGTAGGGGGAAGAAGGCCCACCAACCTTCCCCTTCTAGTGGAAGTGCCATTGTCGAACACCAATATCAGGCTGACGACTGAGCTTATGAGATCAGTGAAACTCCCTCTGAAGGGTCAGAAAGCTTAGAGATGTAGAAGTTAAACAGTAGTGGGCAGATAGAGCTGCGCACTATGGGACGACCTGCTTAATTCTTTTTGGCATCGAGGTTTGATCCCCAAATAGCACAGATGATAGCAAAATATGGATTTTAGAATATCTTAAAATTCGCTATGAAGGTGTCATGGATTCTCGATAGTATGCAATAACTCACAATGAAAGGCCGCTTGATCTGTCTGTCTTAGTGAGCCTCTTACCAGCCAACTTAGCATACCTAACCTCATCTATATAATCTACATTAGCTTTGCCAAAAACCAAAAGGGGTCAGTTATGGCTAAGCTAGTTGCAAATATTTTGTAGATAAGCCAATTGAAACACAGTAGGCAGGGTACCTTCAATGATTTTGTTTATTCTGGCACGAAAGCCAACCCTCCCTTCCCTACTTTAATGTTTAAAGCACTTTTAACAGAATGTCCTTAAAATTTAATATTTTACAACCGTGACGTTTGGGACAACGATGACACCCGCTTCTCTGAGCTGTTGGACTCGTTTCCAAATTTTAGTCAGACTATAAATATTTCGTTCGTAGCGGCTTTCTCGAATGTAAATAGTTAGTAGAATGTTAAGTAGCATTTTATGTTTTAATGGCATTATTATATTTTAAAATAAAAAAAAATAAAATTTATTTTAGCGTGTGACGGGTGGGACAACATTTTGTGACAGGTGTCAGTATTGAGGTCACATATGTAGTTCATGAGTAAATGAACGCACTTGAACAATGTGAAACTCTTTTTTCCCCAAGTTTATTTATTTTTATTTAATTGTCTTTCAATTTTTCTTTGTAAACAATTTATGTTTTTTTTAATATTTAGATTTTATTGTTTTATAACGTTTTTTTTTGTTTCATAATTTATTAAATTTTTTTAATTTATTTTTTACTTTAATTTTTCTTTTATTTCAATTGAATTTTCTTTTAACATTTTAAAATTCATTGTGTTGAAAGGAAAAATAGATATGTATCTACGCATTTATTATTTAGATTTAATTTTTAAAAGCTCATTTATTATTATTTTTTAATTTACTTAGCTTTTAATTTTAAGATTTAATTGCTTTAAATATAATTTTTTTTTTTTAATTTAATTTTTTGGAACTTGTTTTTTTTCCTTTTTTATGTAATTTTCTTTTAATTTTTAAATTTTATTGTTCTAAAAATAATTTATTTTATTTCTAACCGACTTCACAAAAAGGAGAAGGTGAT
>NW_016159656.1:0-268 GCF_001687245.7 Rhagoletis zephyria
ATCATAATCATCATGGATTAAAATGGGAAGAGGGTGATTCGACTTTAATCACTGTTATTGAATATATCCATTCATTAATAAAAAGAAAAAATTATATACTCTATGCTAAAGGATTGGAGAAAATCAGATGGATTCAACGTTTATTCGGTCACGATATTATTTTATATAATCTAGATGATTTAAATTGTCCAAATTTAAAGAATTTATATATTAAAAATACAAATATAAATACTTGTAAATATCATAAAAATTCTATGATATGTGCTGA
>NW_016159656.1:2662-6565 GCF_001687245.7 Rhagoletis zephyria
TATGTATATATACACATACATATTAAATACTTAGCAATTAACTATGTGAACATTATTAACACACTTTTCTAGGGGTGGAGCATCTATATATGTATATACATATGTATGTATGTACGTTTGCATATAGATGTATGTATGAGAATACGTATGTATATATGTATACCAATCCACCTTAACAATTTTCGTCATATAAACCACCTTGTATCGGATTTCTTGGATTTCCATCAGCGGAGCACCCTGTGATCGGTTCCGGTTCCGGACTCAGATTTGTCATCAGCGACATCTTGCGGCTTTTATCTGGGTTCTGAACTTGGATTGCGATCGGCGACATCTTTTGGCGGAGCAGCAAAGCTTGCGGCAGAGCACCAGCAAACCGTATAGCGGTTCTGCACCGGAGCAACAGCAAACCATATGCCGGTTCTGGAGCCGGTGCAGCAGCGCTGCTAGCAGCATAAATATACTACTAACATAACAGTATAAATATAAAGTGAAACGTGGTTGAGATAGCTCAGTATCATATTTTAAGACAGGGTTTCCACCTATCTAAAAAACCAAGAAATATTAAATAAATCACCTAAATCCATTTAATTTTTAAATTTAAATATTTGACGATTTATATGTTCTTCGCTATTGTCTGTAGCAGAAATTTGAGAAAAATTCCTTCACCCTCGGTAAAAACCACGAAAAGAGACATACAGACATCTTTATCTTCTCTATATCTCTATATATATAAAACTAAATAGCGTACGTATGATCGCCCATAACTCGAGAATGGATTGTCCCAAGGAAAAATGCTGCGAATCGAGTTAATACTAAAACCATATAAAATCCGATTTTGCTCGTATTCTATATATGCATTGGTAAGGGGAAGAAAAATATCTTTCCGAAAACTTCGACTGTTAGTAAGCGTTGGAGTCAAGTTATCTATACTAATATATATTTTGAAATCCGTTTTTTCTTCTCGCAAAGCGTGAGAACGGCCATACTGATGTTTTTTGAAGCACCTACAGAAAGGAGGGTTGTAGACTAAAAAAACCCATATTTCAAAATGGTTCTCTTTTTTATAAAGCAATCGCACTTCTGGCTAGTATATTTCAGGACGAATGAATAAGAATTGAGCCATGAGCTTGTGTGAGCAAATAGAATTTTTGGCAGCCAATGTCAGTTACGCGGTTTTGCAGAATGACGATACGCGGTTTTGTACTTTAAACGACGATATGCTTAATATCGTATAGGGAAATATTGTTGTGAAAAAATTTGCCCACCAAGTTGCTCAGGATATGTATTTTTAATGGTTAAGGCAATACCTTTGCAACAAAGAACCGTCAGGTGGCGCTGGAGTCAAGCTATTACTAAAAAACGTCAAGTGAGAAAAGATGTCGTGAATGCCCGATTAAGTCGACCTGCTGCACCACTGAGTATGTCGAGCTACGGTGTGTTCTGACTGGCCCAATGGTTGTGATTGACCAATATTAATATGGATAAAGCTTCATTCGGAGACACCAGGATTGAGTTGACGAGGTGTCAATCTGAAATGACTTCCGTTAAATCAACCACCAGAACTATTGCGTTTCTTCATAATACGTTTAAGATATTTCGTCAGAAATAAGTCTATGTATATTAAATTTCTGTAGACCAACGATACTTCCCCATTTGGAAATTGCCACCAGCTACACTTTACAGTTCCAAGGACGGCATCACCATCGATGCGAATCACTGTTGCCGCTAGAGAGTGAAGAGGAAAAAGTTCTTCAAATGAAACGCCAGATCATTAGGGTTAGTCCAAGAACTTCTCCGCGGACATAACATTTTCGTTAGGTTATTTAAGACGACCTTGGAAGTATGCCTTCCGACGATCACCCATCCGTAATATTAGCAGATAAATCGTGGACGTTAGCTGTTTTGTGAAAATGTTGGACCGAAACATTTCAATAAAAAATTTTATTTTGGGCGGGACGAAGTTCGCCGGGTCTGCTGGTTCTTAATGTTAATATTAAGGGCTCATATTTTCTGGGACTTATTTGGCATCTAAACGAAACTTTTGAGTATGGTTCCGAGGAAAATAATAATTTTTTTTTTTCGGAATCACTCTAATATATATTGATATGAAGATTAATAAATATAACGAAAATTCTGAAATAGTACTGAAAATCGCGAAATAGTCCCCGGAAAACCGAAATAGTCTTGAAAATCCTGATTTAGTCCCGAGAATCCCGAAAATCCGTAAAATGCCGAAAAACATCGCAAATCAGCGTGAGTTGAGGTGTGATGAGTTTTGGTGAGATGTGGTAATAAGGAATGTGATGAGTTTAGTTGTGGGAAGTTAAGGTGTGGTGAATATATGTGTGGTAGGATAAGGAGTGGAGATGAATTCCTGCCCAAGAGAATATATGTATTAACACAAACTGCTTTTTATTAACTAAATTTCAATAAATCGAGATTTTATATAAAACACATAACGTTGGTGTATTTTAGTATTAATGAAGACAAACCGCAATGCCTGTTAACTTAAATATATTTCATTCAACAAACAATTTAATGATTCAATTTGGTTAGTTAGTTATATTTTTCAATGTTATGAGTACACAATAAAATTGTGAGTAAATCCCTTTTTCCACACAATATCACTCACAATTTTGCATTCATCAGCAATCTGCTTCTCTTTGTGAACACCAAAATTTTTTTGTACTCCTGTATTCTCAAAACTTGTTTGCACTTTAGAACAACAGCAAGGAGATTAGTTTTCTATCAGCTGACTCCAGACATTAATTAACTGCACCAACAATAAGCACGCAGTGGTGCAGCACAGCTTCTTCTACAATCTGCATGCTAACAGTCTATCCACTATTGTTTGTGTATGCCTACGGTATTGTTGTATGCTAAATTTGAAAGGCTGAAATTTGATAATGGACGCCCGGGCGTATGAGTAACTACCACGTATCCATATGCTAGGCTAAAACAAAAACCACGCCTGCTTATGGTCCATAGTGATAAAGGTCTTTAAGTAAGACAATAGAAAAGTAGTTGAAATATGTGTATGCAAACAAAAGTTCCTAAGCCTCGCACAATACTACACACACCTTTTTTCTTTACTTAGACGGCAAAAGCACTCATAGAAAAGCGTAGAATGTCAAATAATCGCTCAAACATGCTGCTAACTTTTTCGCCATAAGCTACTATTTGTCTCGATTTGTGAAACTTTTCACAAGAAAACTAATCTTGTTAGATTCGTTTAAGTTTTTAAATAGTTTAAATTTTTTTTGTTTTCAATATTGATCACAAGAGGCGCCGCGTAAGCTAGCTATCATAGAGGATGCTTCTAAGATATTCATAAACTTGTCACGCATTTACAACTTATTTTTTTACATTTAGATTATTGCCAAAAAAGCTCTCAGAGTTTGAGTTTTCAGGGGGGACTGTAAAACACCATAGGGCATTTAATGTGCTAGTGCTAATAAAATACAAGACATCAAAAAATTAAGCAAGAAACTTAGATTCAAATGCTGTATGCCCCTTAAAAAAAAAAACAAGTAAGAAAGTCTAAGTTCGGGCGGAGCCGAACATTAAATACCCGGCGCAAGTATTAAATATATGTTTTCCTCCTTTCCGAAAGCTACCGCTACATGATAAGCCGGGGTGTATACATTTTAAGTAAATTAGCGTCCTTAAATTTCGAAATATTGAAATTTCAAGCATTTCTGAAATTTACCGTTATATGAAAAGCGGCCTCAATTTTAGTCCGATTTCAATAATTTTCAACGGTTTGCTTTTATGTGGCAAGCACAATAACCATACCGAGATTGGTACAAAATGCTGGAACGGTTAGCGAGATACATATATGTGTTCACAAGTGGGCGGTACTACGCCCATTTTCCAAAATTTTGTCATAAACGTATTTCTTGG
>NW_016159656.1:6590-33358 GCF_001687245.7 Rhagoletis zephyria
CTGATCATTTATGTATACATTTGTCTATATCTATCTCGATTCGTTTTGCCTGTTACAAACAACCGTTATGTGAACAAAGTTATAATACCCTTGTGCACAAGTGCGCTCGGGTATAAAAATGATAAGCTGGTTAAAGGCGCCCGGCTTCACCTAAAGCGAATTGCCAATCTTACGCTCATCCAATGTATCACTAAGCGCCAGTTTGCGTGAAACTTTAATAAATTTGAATGCAAATTGGTATCCGTGGACTTTAGTTTTTGAGAAAACTTGGTAAGAAGGGTAAACACATAACTATTTTTGACGACCTTAAAGTTGGCTACAAGTAGTCGTTTAAATGAACGATAAGCTCCATAAAACTTCGTCGAATGTGAGATGCGAGCAAGTCCATCTATGGGTGTTTTTTTGAGGTTTGATGCCCGGATAAAACCTGTCGCGGTGGTCTAAATTTTTTTTTACTTCAGAAAAAAACGAGCTGTTATTTAACGGAATTTAACTTCATTTAAAGTAACGAGTGAACAAGTACACAAAAATGTATATCTAAGAAGAAACTAAAAAAGTTGAGCTATTTTTGCAAGGAAGTTTTTTTTAGCGCTTAGTTATTATTGTAACGCCACCAATTACAATAGTAGCATACTTTAAAAAATTCTACACATTGCGCCTAAAACTCTTGCATGTGTTTTGTAAATCTCTCTCCTTTGGGAGAAATGTTCCTTTCATTCTACGTGGCACTCATCGCCTTTAAATTCTGGTCACGCAGGCATTTTTCATCATAAATATGTACTTTCGTTGCCAAATAACTTCGAGCTTTTTTTGTTTTGCGTACTGTCAATGCTGCCTAGATGATATCCAAAACAAGAATTAAGTATGTCACCTGTGGAATGCTATTTGCTAAAGAATTCTCCTCTGTTTACATGCCTAAGGTTTAAACTTTCTATTTTCACATAAGTATGCCACCACAGCTCGAATACGAGAATGAGTTTATACTTTACTCTATTTTCGTTTAGTTCTGACACACGCGGAGGCTAATATTGAAAGTATTTGAAGTGTATACAAGTGAGTGTAAAATAAGAGATTTTTGTGGTGTTGGCATACATACATATATAAAATTCATATTTATATACAAAACACACATAAATACATACACATCCGTATCTTACTGGTAAGTATATATCGCACATTTGCTGCAAGAGTTTCATAATATAATTTAATTAAAATCTTTCAGTAAGCAGAAATGACCGCTACCTGTTTTTCTTAACTCTACCCATTACCAGTAGCTTACTATAACAAAATATGTATTACTTTTTGCTTAGTAAGTACTATTTATGTAGATTCAGTTCTTTAAAGCTATTTTTCTGGAGTTTTGGATTTTTTTGGATTATGACACTCTGGCAGCAAATGCAAGACGTTAGGTTTGTAGAAAGCAACTTATATCGTGTTTATAATACTACAAACATACATACATACATTGCATGTTTAAATATAGAAAACCGAGAGTGAACGCAATCCTACAGAGCGGTGATATTACAAGAAGGAAGCATTTTCCTACACACGAAAATACAACTTCATAACGAAAATGTTAATCACTTAACAAAGGAATTTTAGGAACCAACAACTGCCACCCTAGCTTGTCTTTGTGCCTGTAACACCGCTGCTGATCAGTGTTGCCATTTTAGAGGTTTCCGGCTATATTTAGCCGGTTGCGATAGCAAACAGCCGGAGAAATTTCGATTCAGCCGTGGGGAGTAAGCCGTTTTTAGCCGATTTTGCTATTTGCATTGTTTTCTTAAAATTCAAATATATACATATGTTTTCCGTTTTGATTAGCCGATCCAAAATCTGTTAAAAATGGCTACTAGCCTTATCGCGGAGAAAATTTTCGTGTCAGGCAGGGTTATATAAAATTGGGTCGACTTCGCTTATTTTACAACGCTTTTATCAACTTGTAATATTGTGTGTCCAGACACTTGTAATGTTGTGTGTCCAGACAGTTAGAAAACCTATGCAGTGCAAAGTTCATGTAAAAAGTCTAGACATCAACCTCGTCGGTTGAGAGGTAAATATCTCGTAAATATAATTATTTCCCATTTAGTGAGTTAGTTTCTATAATTTCTTTATCCTCGTGCTAGTAGTATAAAGTTAGTGATACTGTACTCTATAACCAAAGAAAACACGACTATTGTCGCATGTGTAAACGAAAAGAGAGTGTGGGTCGTTCATGTAACAGAGTGCGTAGACTTGTAAAATTATCTGCTTGATAAAGTTATCGGTTTAGATGAATACCACTAAAGCATTAGATTTAATTGACAATAGTCAAACTACATAACATAGACCTAAAATTTCTACAGAGAAAGTACAAATTGGAGATCAATTTTAAGCTGTCGTTATTCATATATCCACATCCACGTTCATACATATATTACGCTTCATATCAATTCAGGTCTATTACATGCGCCCCACGCTTTTCCTTTTCAAAATCATAAATGGTTTATAATAACTTTTACTAAAATTTCAAAATCAAAAGTTATCAACACAAATTATATGGGACTGAAAAATATTATTTTCTACTTTTTAGTCCATTTATAAAAGAGTTGTATTTTAAAAAGATTTTTTTGTTTTATTTATTTTCTACTTTTTAGTCCATTTATAAAAGAGTTGTATTTTAAAAAGATTTTTTTGTTTTATTTATTTTCTACTTTTTAGTCTTGTCTGTACAAAATTTTGCAATAGATATTAAAATAATTCAAATTGCAGTGAAAGGGAACAGAAGACTATGCAAGCAAAATGTTGTTTGCTCACATTTAGTATATGCCTACATATTTACATACATACATACAGCAGCAATTTAATTTCATTTAAAGAAATGGCGTGTCGTCCATTTCCGCTGTAGCGTATGTAGTGCATATTTTTAACTTCTTCTGGCGAGGCGACATCTATCTCTAGAGTTTTTCTAATTGTATGTCTTTGATATGATACCTACAACGAAGTTGATATCTAGACTAGATTATATTTCTCAGTCCCACAGAATTTGTTTTGATAACTTTTGATTTTGAAATTTTAGCGAAAGTCATTATAAACAATTAATGAGACTGAGAAAAGTGGGACTGAGAAAAATTATTTTCTACTTTTTAGTTCATTTATAAAAGCGTTGTATATTAAGTTTTTTTTTATTTTATTTATTTCATTTTAAAATCGCTGAAGTTTGTAAGTTTTTAAATTTAACGAACTTGTTTATTCAAATTATCGTCGATAATAATCCAACCATGTGCCACAATCATAAGCGTTTCCTAATTGCAAATTCTGGCAATTCCAGCTTGAATTTGCAACTTACCTCCAAGAACTAGTCTTTCTACTTGTGATTTATTTAAATAAAACATTTGAAATTAAGTCGAAACAGTTTAGCCGTTTTTTTGCCAATTTAGCCGGTTGGTCCAAACAGTTCTGGCAACACTGCTGCTGATGTGTGTGACTTGCAACTCAAGAACTACTGAAATATTTGTGCTATAACCAATGTTGCCACGGAGAAATTTTATTTTCCTATCAAAACTTCCTACCAAAATCAACGAGAAACTACCAAACAAGTTTATTAAAAATGTAGATAACATAACACTTAGAAAAACTATAACACAACTAGTACAGTAAAAACAAACTAACTACGTATAACTGTTCATTTTACTGTACAGACTTATACAAATGTTTTTCCCTTTACACATATATATTATTATTATTATTATTATTAGTAATACTATTATATATTATATTATAATTATTATTATTGTCCTTAACCCCAATTGTAATCACTTCAACCTCATTCTCTTTAAGAAGTTTGGCACTTTGGAGGGCGCCATATTTAAAATTTTGGATGAAGAAGGCAATCGTTCCCCAAAGTGTATCAGTCTGCTATTTATGATACGTGGGATCCACGCTTTGCGGGACAGTCAGCTTTGGTTGCCTTAAAACCCTTCATGTCCCGGAACCCACCACAGTGTTTAGTTATTGTAAGCTTTCAAGTGGTTCAAAAAAGTTTTACAGCTTTCAACAAGCCTGCTGCCACTTTAAATGCGTCTAAGGCCTTTAACCTGCTTGACTATCCGACGTAATGTTTTATTTGGCCCCATTTGTCCTTCTACACAGGCTTCGATTGCGAAGACTTTCACCTGGAATAGAGTTGGGTATGTGTAAATTGGCAGACTTTCTGGAATTTCGGTCCAAATACGCCTGCCCCAGTACTCTGGTCGTCCATCTTTGATCCGTCGGTATACCATGCTTGGGACCTTTCGTCAATCATAGTTATTATCATTTCACAGCAGTCCTTTTCAGGAATTCTAACCTTGTAGGGATTGTAGAAGGATAGCTCGGGATTATCCAGGAATGGCTTTAGAACCTCCAAATGACCCCGAAGATCCCAGATTTGTTTACTGATCATATTGGGCAGTCATAGAGCTCTCCAGCGGGCCTCTTTTTCAAACATAATAGGCAAAGGAGGAATGCCTGTAATGAGACCAAGAGCCCCTAGCTCCTATAATGGCCACGCCGACCAGTCGGTGCAGCTTGCTAAAGGTGGAACCCGCCTTTACTTGCGTAGCGTTTGGTCACCAGGCCAGTGCCGCAGATGTGACAACTGGTCTTACTACCATATTAAAAGACCAATAGGTTAGTTTTGGTGATATTCCTCAAGTCTTACAATGAAGTCTCTGTCAGGTGGACAATGGTGGACTCCACCGGTGCAATATTCGTGTAAACAAGGTTGCTAAAATGTTTGGATATAAATATTTTATATTTTATATTTTTCGCAAATAACTATTATTGTCACGGAACCTACCAAAATCTAATCTAGCCTACCAACCTACCAAATGGAAAAAACCCGACCAGTTTTGGCAGGAAACGCCCATGTTTGGCAACACTGACTTTGACATAAATACTTACATATACATATACACAATAATATAGGTACCCTGCAGTACGGGGGAGCGACTACAGGACTGATAAATCGGTAGCTACCTGGTAAACTCCGTCAATTACCGACCGACTACTTTCAGTGTATTTCATCGATTGCTTTTACAAGGCAATGTCCTAGGCGGTAGTCACCATCGGCTCTCTCTGCACTACCGGGAGTTACTAAAGTAATCACTTGCGTGATTTTTGAGCGCCCTCTGTCGCTATTCTGCTTCCGACTGGTTCGACTCTGCACTACCATGTGCACTACCACGGGTTAATAGAGTAGCTACTTACCTAGGAGTCGGTGCTGTAGCGGTTCAAAAGTAGCGATTGACTCCAGCAGTACTGGAGGGTAGGAAATGGTTTAAGCAGCATCACACTACATGCTGTAGCAGCCTTCATGGCAGCAGATTTTTATTCACATGGTGTACGTAAGTATGTATGTGCACAAACGCTGCAGGCTGGCTGTGAATTACAAGAATCTTTTAGTAAAATATGTTGCTTTTACTCTGGCATTGTTAAAAGTAAAATAACTTAAATATTTTGTAAGGTTGTAATTACGATACGCCGCGAGTTTGTACACGTACATATAATGTGCTCGTATTAACTTGCATTTAAAGGGCGGTTGGTGAGACTTATAAAATTAAGTTCGCAAAGTAAACATTAGGGGTATACGGTCTAGCATGGTGCATAGAGTCCCTTCTCAATTCTGATGAAGCTGATGATATTGCTCAGCTTCATTTTTCACAATCGCATTCGTTTCGCGAGGCTCCAGTCTTTCACCCAATACGCTCGATAAGACCTAAGAACCTATGCTTAGAAGGCTAATCCCGCGGTAGTTGAAGCAAATAGCGTGGTGGCTTTTCTTGTGGATTGGGCAGAGCACACTTAAATTTCGTCGGTTGGCCAGTATTCCAAACTCTTCTAGCCAAATACACTCAGAAAAAAGTCAACCAGATGACCAGATTTCTGTGGACAAAAGTGCGGACATTTGTAATGCATCGAACCTGAAAAAATTATCGCAAAAATGTATACACACAATTAATACGGTGGCGAGAATGTAAATAGGAAAGGGACATTTTGGCAGGTTTTGGCTACTTTACTTTGCTTAAAATTTTTGTATTATTTTTTATGAAAATATAGAGTACTATCTAAAAAAACCATGTAAATCAAAATTTTCAAAACTTTGAATTTTAACAAAGGCGCGTTTTCTTCCATACAAAGTATGTATGTTCGACAATTTTTTTTGTATGGAGAAAACTATCAACACCTTCCACAAAAAAATGTACCAAAAATCAACGGTACTTAAAATTTGCACTTTGAATTTAATGGGCTACAAAACTGCACACTCGGAATGTTTCTGAGAAATCTAATTAAATTTTGATGAAACTTTGTCGAACTTCGCTAGTTTTTGTACAACGTTTGAAGTTTTGAATTGCATGGTCTTTATTAAAAAACGAGCTACACTTTCATAAAAAATAATAAAATTAAATAATGGAAAGGTTAATAGCCAAATAATGCTAAAATGTCTCTTCCCTATTTATATTTTTGCCACTGTTTCTACAGCTTATATTTTTCATATCCATGAATTTTTTGAGGAAATTAGTATAATTTTTTATAATTTCACTAAATTCAAGTTAGAACCCTTTCATAAAAAAAACTTAACAAATAATCATAAAAATCTTTAAAAAAAATTCTGCCAAGAGTGATAGACTGCAGAGAGAGTACCAGTTTGACAGAATAAAATATAACCAATGAACATAGATAGTAAGGATGCTGGCTATGTTTATGGCCCCTTTGTAATCAAAGTTCTTCGTGATAACGAATGTGCTGAAACGTAAGAAAAATAGTTTTTGGGTCAGAGTACAGGGAGACTCTTTTTAAATTAATAAACAAAACACTGAAAATTGGGACATAATCCGTACAAATATGAAAAATCGTGACACTTATACGTACTAACTTTTAAAAAATATTCAGCGGGACAACTTTCTTAAAATCGGTACTGTCCCGCGAAAATAGGTAAGAATGGTCACAGTAACCATGCGGTTCAAAAGACGCATAACGATCACTGATTTTTTTTTAGCAAAGCCTTCTGAATCTACCCATTGGATACGCCAATAGTGTTACAGATTTTTTAAATATAAAAATAACAGTCCAGGTTTGTCCCATAAGTGAATTAATGATCAGTTTAATGAATTATATGTCAATCTAAAGAGCAACAGATTCCTATAAATCCATAGTTCGAGGGTCCTCTAGGTGTTTCCTCTGCAATACATGCTCAAAACATCTTGCTTGAATGTGAGTCATAAACAGGAGATTTACCTTTCATGCGCTGGAAACTTGTTTAACTGTTCCTTTTATCTTCGTTTTAACAAATACGACAAACCCGGGATTCGAGGCAGAGGAGGCATATGCATACAGCCAAATTATTTGGGAATGATACTGAGGTAGATGGAGGCTAAATGGAAAGAGAAAGTCTATATGAAAACACTAATTGGGGGTAGAAAAATACTGGTAAGCATACTAAAACATTGAAAATTTTCATAGCATCTTTGATATGCTGGAATCGTGATATAAATATTCGATTTGGCGGCCCGTAACTCCATTTGTGGTTTAACCAAATATGAAGCGATCGCGGAAACGTTCAGAATGTTTTAAAAAAGGAAAGTGGCCAGCGATTTGTTTGACGTTTGCAAGAGTAAAATTATATCATTTGGTCTATGGTATCCACTCCCGCCTTTTCTAATATTAGCACAAGCTTCCTGGCCTCCCCATCAACATCACAAGCATAATGTTCTGTTGAAATTAAAATCACAGATTTATTTCTCTTTAGCACATACGAGCATAACATAGTTTTCGTTGGACGATTAAAAGACGCAAGCAATTCTGGTGGAATAAATATTTTATTCTTACGAATTGTACCAACGAAAGCCAGGTTTTTGGACATTAGCTCACTGGCTTATTCTAGCGACAAAAACAAGCCCTACAGCGAAACCCCAAACAAGTCAGCAAAAATACTAGTTTACAACTAGAATTTCCTGAATGAAACCAAACTAGTTCGAAAATTGCCTTGTACCAAGTACAAAACGATTTATTCATGCCCTGTTTTATTTGACTTCGACAGTTTAATAGAATAAAGTACGCAAAATATTATAACTTTTATTTGGGTATATTGTAAACCATTAAAGCGGGTACGTATTAAATTATACCAGACCTGTTAAATAATGATTAATATTCATAATGATTATTAATTAAAGCATGTTTCTTTGGATAACCGTTTAATGAGTAATAATTAATTACTTAAAAAAAAGTTAATTAATTCATTAATTTTAATCACTTCATTATTTTGTTATTTTTGATCATTTTCAATTATTTTTTACTTGTTTTAATTACACGACTATAATTATTTGAATAGTTTCTATTATTAATCATTCAGGAAAACTATAGACAAAAATTAAGAATCTTTAATAACTGCTTGAATTATTTGTTTATTTTATTCTTATCCAAATCTCAAATTTTAAACATTAATTATTACTTTTATAAAATTTTAAAAATAATAGACTGAGATTTGCAAAGTTAATGAATTTAATTTATTTTAATGAAAACTTTATTTTTATTTCAGTTTACTTAAAAATGAGCTAAGTATTTATTTTATTTTTAACTAAAATGTTTTCTTTTGCATATTCAATATTATTAAAAAAGATAAAAATATAGTATTTATTGTTCCTGAAACCTTTTAGTTTTAATAACACTTAATGGCAAATGTGTAATATATTAAAGTGTACTTAATCAAAAGTGTTTTATTATAAATTCACGAATTCATTTTATTTTTTGACTCCCAAAGTAGTGGTTTTGGTCCATAATTGGACTAGTATTTTTCTGTCTATTTTGAACTAGTATGCTATATTTCCGACCGAAATCTGACAGTTGCCATCTCGTGGGACATCCCCATGTTAAAAATACCAGTTGATGGCATGGAAAAAAGATAGTTGGCTGACTTGTTTACAACTAGTACATTTGACTACAGGGAAGTTGTCAGCATATACATGTAGCTAATCCAGTACAAAAATATTTTTAAACCACATCGATCACAACCCGTTTACCTTGGTTTACTTCTCTAAGCGCATCCCTAAGCTTACCATTATAAATTTTCTCCTTCAACGCATAATGGGACTTTGAGTCACAAGCCCACCAAACCATATTTAGCAGGCATAGAGAGAATGTAATTTGTGCAGTTGGTTCGTCCACGCTAAGCAAGCAAATGCTCGTCAATTGTGCTTTGCGCATATGGAATATAGGCACGCTGTAAGTTAGCATTTAACATAACCCAAATGTCATCTATTGGAGCAGTTTTACTTGTTTGTAGTCGTACATCGCTTGCATTTCGAACGAATTGCAAAATTACTTGTAAGCAATTAAATGTTTAAAATTGGTTGCACTTATCGTTTGTATCGGTTTTTGAAAAAGTATGTTTTGTCTATTGACTAAATAGGTAGAACCATTACCGTCTGCAAGTATGGTATCAAGATTCTCTAGCGTGGTCTGATACACCACAACCTGGAAGGGCGCACATATAACACAAAAGCTAACAATATCGTTCTATACTTACTATAATAGCAACCCCTCATGGAACTTATTAAAGTCATGCGACATGTTGAGCAACCCGAAGATTTTTAGTGAAATTCGCGAAATGGTCTGTCAGACCGCAACGCCAGTCATAGGGTTAAGCAGTATGCCATATGCTTTACACTTTAACTTACCAATATTTTCAAAGAAGTTCCATTATAAATAAATTCCATACATATTCGTACCAATTGTTTTGTTAAGAAATTTATTTATTACTAGTTTTTGATTTAAATTTAATAATTAAAAAAATATTTGTGTATATTAAAATAACTCCATAATAAATTAAGTTTAAGTATTACAAAATAACAGGGTTTCGACAACGGATTATGGTGGAGGGGACCAAAAAAATCTTACGTGTATCTTCGTTTGGAAAGTATAAATTTGATTGTTGTTTTAGTTGAATTTTGAGCTTTTGCATGCCAGTTTCACGAAACCAATTTAAGTGAAAAATTATTCTTCTTATTTGAATTTGATATGGAAACTGACAGAAAAAATAATAATTTTTCATTTAAATTGCTTTTTTTAAAACAAATATTTTTGAGGTTTTGATTTCGCCCCCCCAAAAAAAAAATACTAAACATATACGTACGTAATTTTTTATAGCGCCGATAAACGTGAATTTTTTGGCCTCTTCCAAAATCGTACACGAATGGTCGTTTGTAATCTCCTGCCTGACAAAGGCCAATATTAGCAAAAGTCATTTCGTATTCTGCACTCAGAAAAAAGCATTTCCTTAAATCCAGAAACAGTATCCTCATTTTCGAGCTACTGTTTTTCCCTTAATATTACGAAAAATTTACTCAATTTCAGAAATTTGTCCTTAATTTAAAAATAGGGCGTCATTAATTTGAAGGAGTAAATTTACTCAGTATAAGTAATAATTTAATCAATATAACTAATAATTTCCTTAACTAATTTTGAATTTTGTCAGTGCTGTTACGACAATGTTAATTGCTTTCCTGGCAAATGTCGGCTGTGGCGTCGCGTGAAGACTACTGCTTTAGGTTCTGAGATCGCAGGTTCGAATCCGGTTGGAGGTGGTTAGAGTAAGGTAAGTCAATTATTTCAATTTAAATATAAATATAAATTACAAATTGTAAAATTAATTTCATATATGGAAAAACCTAAATACTCAAATAACATAAAAAATATTAGATAAATTAGTTTTTACATATAATTTAAGAAATTACAATTAAAAAAAATAAATAAAATATTAAAAAATAAAATTCCTACTCTGGGACTCGAACCTTGCATCTCTCGACTAGCACTCCTTTGCTCTGTCGGCCGTTGCCACTGTTTGAGCGCCGCGAGCAAAATGACATACTTATTCCTTTCACGGGTGTGTAGTCTATTTTTCCTAAAAATTAAGGAATTGTATTTTCCTTAAACTGATTGCAGTTGCTGAAATGTATCCGCGCCCATGCGTTGGGGTTACGAGCCAGGGCAAAGACGGCTACTGCGATTTTTCGTAGTCATCGATGCCATCGCTAGCGTTATGCTTTGGTAGATGTACCTGTAAAGAAAGTAAAAAGACACTTGTTATGAGAAAGCAAACGAGAAAGTAAATATGTAAATTACTTTAGCATCAATTAAACAAGTATTAGGGACATGAGCCATTTAGCAGTAGTAAGGGATTTTATTTTTAGGGTTTTGAATTGTGTCATTTTTGCAGAAGACCATCGAAATGATCAATACTAAAATAAGTTGAATGCGGAGAACCAATCTTCCGCTAAGTGCTGTAAGATACGTATGTTCAAAGTTAAAACCATCCTTGTAAAACCATTGGTCCAAATTACTCACATAAGCATTGGAGATAAACCTCTAAGCTCGCTTTTTCTTTTTTTTTAGGTTTTAAAGTTCCCTCGACCATATTAAAAGTTCTGTAGCCGGTTGTAAGAAAATTTAGGAAATGAGAGAATTCTGAATACAGTTTTTCTTTATCCAAAATAGTCACACAGCTAACCAATTTTTGAACTTTGCTTTCGAATGCATTGCAAATAGAAACGGACTGCTGGCTGGCAAATTAACTCCATGTGGGCGCTGAAGTGCAATGAAGAAGCAACGAAGCAACAAATTCAGAAAATACTACCTCACAGTGACTGTGGGATTGTTGCACTCCACAGAGCAACTTGTACTATTTTGTTGAGGTTAATAACGGGGTCTCATACTAAATACTCAATGGACCGTAAACTAGAAAAACATCCCCAAAGCAATCTGAGTGAACGACCATGCAACGAAGCATTCAGCCACGAAATTACGTCAATGACTTCGTTAGCGAATGGAGCATACACCGTCATTTGGTTGCATTTGCATTGTACTTTACATCAGTAAGAAGATTTGTTGCCATATTGCAGACTTCACGATCTAAAGGTTCAGTTAGTCTAGACTTAGCTTAACTCACGTAAGAAATCGGCAATGATTTCTCAACACGTTAACTTAGCCAGAGGCGAAAATAATTTGTTTTTATTTTTCTTTTCAGCTGATTGTCACTTTGCCGCTTGTAAGCAACATCAAAAATCCCTGAACAAAAATATATTAGATTTCGTTACGTAAATCAAGTCTATACTAACTGAGCCTTAAGTAAGTATGGCATCTTAAACATGACTGGAAGATGCTGTTTTTAAATACCTGTGCTGTTGTTAAAATATACCTTCCTACATTTTCATATTTAAATAGCTTTATACATGTACTTCGAAAAATACATGTCTGCAATCTTAGGTTTAACTTTGTTTGTATTTGCATGCTTCGTGCTGCTTGACTTGACGCTCGCTTTTCAGCTGGTTTTCTATTTACTTACCCACTTGCCATCGTCGTTATAGTCCAACCAATTGTTATGTGTACGTAAGGTGTTGGTGTCGTTGTCGGCTTTGGTGGTATTAGCAGTTCTGAAAGAATGGTAAAAATTTAAATTTTTAATCTATTTTTTTGAGACTTAAGTAATGCTTAAAACATCCATTTGTAGTCAGCAGTTTTGTGTAGAGGAAAATAAAGAAACCTTTTTAGTAAAAATGTAAACTGCGCCAGCGCGAAATTGAATCAGGTAAATGAGATTTTGCCTGAGAAAAACAATGAAAATGAGATGTAATCCGAAAATGCAGTACATCTAGACACTAATTACCGAAGTATGTCTTAGTAAGAGATCGTAGCGGGCTTCAAAAAATTTAGTGATCAGTGGTACTTCTGAAATGGAACACGGATCTTCATAGCTTTTAATCGACATGTGCGACAACAGGCTAGTGAAGAGTGAAGTCTAAGAGCTTAAAGCTTCCAGCTAAATCATTATGAAACCGACATATTATATATTACTTTCCTGCTTGTAATTCAACGACTAGGTGCTTTTTAAGATTGAAGAGTCAGTTGTATAACTTTTTTCTGCTCGCCAATTCAACCTAATCGGCAGTTAGCGAACACTTACATTGTAAGTGTCAGCCTAATAGACGGATGTGTTAAGTTTTAAGCCGCAGGTCCCTGCACTGAGTAATCGGGATACTAGACATAAATGTTCTTTCCTTTTTCACATTTTAAATCATTTTCAGAAAAAGACCTAGAAATTGTGGTAAAAGTTGAACCTCGGAAGACATAAATTTACAAAGTCGCACCATACTCGAATTTTCTGGTGATAAACTAAGATGATTGTAGAAGAAGTACAAATGAGAACAAGCCTAATAAGCTGTTCCAGCTACACTGCTCATTGTTATAGTTGCTTACTTTTTTCGGGACAATTTAGGGACTAGATAGGGAATTTTTCGGGACAAGTGCCGCAAGTTTTCGGGATCATTTTGGACCTAGTTCGGGGACATTTTGGATCTAGTTCGGATGTGACCAGTTCGGAGCTAGTTCGGTACTTTTTTGGGATGATTTTGAGACTAGCTCGGTACAAGCTCCGGATTTTTTCGAGACCATCTGTGTTTTAGTTTGGAACCATTCTTGGTCTAGCCCAGGATACAGATGTTTACATGTAAAATTGTACGCCTTTTTTATAGCTCATCGGTTTTGATAGCTACAAGAAGTGGATGTAAACGATGGGCAGGAAAATGAATAACGAAGTGTAAAAACTTTTTGTGATCTCTTCAAAACCTGGTGCTTCTTCTTTCTTTTTTGTCATTTTACAAGAAAAACCCAAGTGGTGGTCAAAGTCAGAAATAATCTATGGGGAGAGTTATTGAACAGTGTTTCTGCTCTTCAGGTATTTTATGATTGGGAAGGTACTTTCGAAATAGCATTCTAATTCTCTTATCTTCCTCACAGGTAAAAGATTTGAGGAAATTTCAACATTTCTGGCGTGCACTTTAGGATTTAAGTTTACAACTGATAAGAAACGTATGTTTTATGTGAAGTCTTATATTTGCATATTAACCCTTAATTAGGCGCATGGGGTCAAAGCCATTTCAAGTTAAAAAAAAAATGTATTGGAGTGCTTGGAGCGTGCTCGCGCTCTGTCCAGCTTCTTAACTTCCCGCGGGGTACGTAAATAAGTCACGGCCACAACATCGGCGTGGACACATTTGGCGCTGCTCTTTTACGCCCTGAACCCAAGCGACCACTTATGTAAATTTTTTTGGCGGCGGTAAGTTTTTATTTTTTTTTTTAAGTTTTAAGTCGAAATTATGTTTTTATTTTTTTAATTTAACGATAATAGAGTACTTTAATATTTTTGTTAATACGCACTTCGTTTTTTTATTTTTATTTTGAGAACTCCTTTTCGACACTTTTATTGGGGTCATTGGGGACCGTATACGACTAATTGTGTGATTTTCTTTATTCGCCTAATTAAGGGTTAAACGTTTTTGTGCTAAAAATGTATTTTGTTAGATTTTTAATGCTTGTTGCTTATTTTTTTAAACTTCCAAAACTAAAAAAATTGCACTAGCGAGTATTTTAGCTTATTTGTATTTTCGAAGTGCCAACTGCTGGTGCTAGTAATTTTATAAATTATTATTATTTTTGTAATTTTCTGGAATCATGGCAATTCATTGTCAGATAGCGAAAATCCATACACCATTCAGAATTGATAAGTTTTCGGAATGAACGCCTTTTTAACAAATAGATTTTAATTGAAATATTAAGTTAGGGTACTGCTGTAGTACTTATCTGCATGATTGAAATAGGTATGTTGAGCTTTGAAGCTTAAGATGAAAGATCAATTTTTGTACAAGAATTCCATACAAATTTTACTTTTTCAGTTTTTTGAGGTGCAAGCCCCTGAAATGGTTGCATATGAGAAGAAAATGTTTCTTCTTTAATATTGACTCAATATTGACAAATTAAACCGTGCCACAAACGTGTTAAATATGAACCATGTATCGTGGTTCTGTGCGCTATCATCTCCTTACTCGTACATTTAAAAATACTAAATCCTCATAAATATGTTAAAGGAACAAACTTATTTTACATTTATTTATGAATGATGTTGTGAACAGAAATAATCTTGATTTGCAGCATGATATGTTTTTACATAGTAGTGCTGGTGCAAAGGCCGCTAATAAGGTGGCTAGCCAAAGGCAGCACTGACGCAAAGTGATAATGTCGTTATCAACTTCGACACCTTTTCAGGAAATTACTTTTTCAGGAGGTAGCACCTGCAAATTTCCCAGTTTCAAAAATAAGATCTACTCCAATGTGCAGGCGTGGACAGAGAACGAGCACACAATGGGCTAGCTTTTATCAATATTCATCTTAATCTGGATGTCAATGTTGCCTCAGTATTAAAAGAATTTTTACCAGTATCTCGATTAATTGCATTATTGAAAGCAGAAAAATTTAGTAAATAACGCATCATGTGACTTTTCTTTGAGTTGTGCTCAAATATATCCACAATTAGATACAATATGCTGAATACTCTAAATAAAAAAATTATAGTCTTGGTTTTTTAGAATGACTTTACATAACCCCCTCCCAGACAGAAAGCCTGCGGCCGGCGCTGCATAAAACATACCTCTTTAAAGCTTATACACCATGCGTATATCGGATTCCTAAACTAAACTTCTTAATGGAATAGTCTTAAATACAAAACTGACGTTGCAAATTGGCGGGTGCACAAAATGGAATATTTTGTCTGTCATAATACAATTAATCCTGCAATTGCAGTGAAAGTTTTTATAGGACTGGCATTTGCTAGTTGCATTGACCAAAATAACTAATAGCTCCAAAGGCGTATTGAATTTTTTCAACATTCATTTTTTCAACATACTCAGAGATATTCTATGATCTTTGCAAAGGAAACAGGACAGTAGCAGCAGTCTGCTTGCAAAAGACTAAAAGATAAATGAGCTTTCCGCTTTCAAACTTGGCTTTGAATTCAATTTGGAACACCCTCACCCGCATTGTGAATAGGAAAATGGCACTAAAATCGAATCGACGCACATTTATTCGTTTAAATGAAATTTCATTGCATCTAAATGGACAAGGACATAAGTGAAACCAATTTACGGTAAAGAGAAAGGGTGTTCTAGACCAACGTTCAAATGTATTTGCGCATACAAACATTTTACATACATATGTTGGTGGTTTCCGCTGCAGAGGTTTGCAAAAAGTAAGTAGGTACATATGTGTATCAAAAAATGTGCGATTGTCTTTCTGATTTTGTTTGCTCGTTTGTTTGTTTGTCGTATTCTGACAAATCGACGAGTGAAATGAAGGTCCCTTCAGCATTAGAAACATTAAATGTGAAAGCAATTCCTTTAGTTCATGTCGGAAGATGAGCCTTCTGGCTGCCGGCTGACAGCGGATGTGGGTATCAATATATTGCCGAGCGCTTTTCGAAAAAGAATCATTTCACGAAATTGTGGCATACTGCACACTATGTTAATACATATACATATTTATGTATGCATATGGACCTGCAATTGTCGCTTGTCACCAACACGTTTACACATCCTTTACGATAGGTGTATCTCAATCCAATCCTGCCGCATCTACTGATGCACCCTCTGCTACTTTAGAGCAATGGCGAAAGCGTTGAATAGATGGGACCGATGAACGACATACAACAATCGCGTCAGCCGCTCGGAGTGCTTTATCTATGAAAAACAACAACAAAAAAATAACAAAAACACCAAAAACTATACTAACTATACTAGCCAGTCAGGCTGACTGTCCGTTCGATGGAAATCAGCTCACCTACCTCCTTATTGGTTCACTTAGCCGCACCAGAGTTCGCAATTCACAAAATCCCCATTGATTTATCCGCGCTAATATAATGTGAAAAGAAAACATAATAGATACTCGGCGCTATCTGCTATGAACTTATATGTATACAGGAATATACACAATATACACATATTAGAGCGGGTCGATTTGTAGGGGACCGAAAAAACGGAAAAATCGCATATGCGGAAAATGCTCTACGGATCATTCTGAGCAAGTTTGCTTAAGAGACTATAGGTCTAAAACCAATTTCGGGAGGGGGTTGTTGGCCTTCGTATGACTTACCGAACGGCTGAAAATTTTTAAAATTGGTCAATAACAGCGCCCACATCCTATAAAACGGTATCACGATTTTTATCCGTTACGCGCCGAGAAAAACTGGTTAGCAGTTGAACTTATCGTGCAGTTCCATGTATGCTCCATTTGACAAAAAAATTATAAGTCTAGTTTTTTTTTTTTAATTGAAAGTTTTGGACTTTTGAGTTAGATTTTTGAAAGACATCAACGTCAATAATTTTTAAATACCTCAGAACTTTGCTTGATTCATGGTATTATTATTATAGGTATTGTCTTCCCAGAGAGTTTTGTTTCACATCGAAATTCGTGCTCCTTTCTTTCTTTGCTTTTGGTTTTCGCACAATTTAATTTTAATAATTTTTATAAAAAAAAGAAGTAAAAAAATGTTTGAAATAAAGTGAGGAATACAAATTTTTGACTTGTTTACTAAGAAAATGTTTATTTTGCGGCTTTTGCCATTAAATAAGTTCTCTGCAAGACGGTTTGTTCAAAAAAAAAAAAAAAAAAAAAAAAACGTGGACAAGTACAGAAATATCCCTTTTCAAATAAGGCTGATCGGAAAATCTCTCTGGGAAGACAAAACCTGTAATTATTGTACCATGGTTTGATTCACTTAAATATTACAATATATGCAAACGAAAAACAATTGCCTAAAGATTTGTTGTAACTCGCGATTAATGCCGTTTAAGATCAATTACGCGAGCGAAAACAATAAGAACGTGCGCCTTTTTTGTTGTCTTTTCGATTTTGCAATTAAAATTTATAATTTGATAAAATGGAAAATAATTATTCGTATATATCATCAACTTCAGAAATGGATATAGCATCATCTACTTTATCTAGATCCACCATATGTCATATGCCTTCTCCAGATGTTAAACGTTTTTGGAACACCACAAGATTTTAGTGGCCTTAACTTACCAAGCTAGCGTGATTAAAGTGTTATTTTTATTTTTTTTTTGAACCGCGCGAAAGAACAAGGAAAAATGTATGCTGACAAGAATTTCACTGCTGGCGTGTAAAAAAAAAAAATAATAATAATATTTATGGAATGGAATTTGCATAGATCTTATGAATGAAAAAAGCGTCATACTAAGACTTAACCAGTTTATTTAAAAGTACAAAAAAGAAATAAAAATTAAAATTAAGTTACGAAGTTTTGTGGACTCGATTGATGATTTGTTTTTCATCGGGAAATGTAAATGTAATTTAAAAGCAAGCCTATGTGTTTGTGGGAAAATTCCGGAAAGTTTGACATTTTTTATGCACACTGACCGGAGTCATGATTCTACATATGAACCAAGTCAGTCAATACCACCATCTGAGGTAATAACTTCACTGAAACCACGAGCTTACCCCAAAAGGTACTCGGCGTTGAATTTCGCGATGATGTGTGACAGATTTGGCATGTCTGCCAGAGCAGCTTCATGTTTAGCAACAGCTATCTTCAAGGATATTGACTGGCGATTTGAATGGCATAGTAAGGCGTTTTGAGATCGATTAGGGAAGGCCGTTGAATTGGTTTATATGTCTTCTACATTTTAATGAATTGCCTTTTCGACACCTATTCGAATTTCTCGATAATTCCAAAACGAGCGGACCAAGAACTGCCAGCGGTTTAATAGCCAAACAAATTGGATGTTGTGAGAAAATAGTATGAAAATCATTTTTTCGGAATATTTTCTTAGAAATTTTTTTATTAAACGAAAGTTTTAAAAATTTTTCAAGGTGTAGTTGATTTTAAAACCATACCACTAGAAAACATGCCACCTTCTTCATCACATAATTGGAAGCGCGATAAGTGATCTGCCGAGTCGAGTCGACTCGAGTACTGACTCGAGTACTTTAGAAGTACTCACGTACTCGAGTAAGGAAATTATAGTATTCGGATACACAGAATCGAGTACGGGTCTCGAGCACTTAAAGTATCCAAATACCGAAACAGGTATTTTTGAAATTTAAATTGCGGATATGCGTTTTTATAAAAATAAAAATATTTTACAGTGTACATCAAGACATCAGCGTTTGCCTATGGAGGTAAGGCCTTATGCGCCAAATACACCACACAAGTATGTGCGCAAATACTAATTGGTGCAAATATGAATCAAAGAGCGTTTCGAAAAATTCTTATTTTTACCAATTATTATTTGCGCAAATACTTTGTATCATATCGACAGTTTCCGATTAATAGATACTTATACCTGTAAAAGTTCAATCACTAACACTATTGACGAATAAGATGACTGCATTTCTAATTTCATAATATATACTTTGCCTATGTTATATTATCAATTTCCAATTTTTAGCTAACTTTATTTGCAATTGTGTTGACGCAATCATGGCTCCAAAACGTTCATCTGATATTTGGAATTTTTATAATAAATTTGAAAATAAGAAAGTGGAGTGCAAAGAATGAAAAAAAACTTTGCTGATTTTGGAAATACAACAAATTTGTTGAAGCATTTGAGAAAAGTGCATTTTCTAATATATTTAACATCTATAGAAAAAACGCGTAGACAGGATCAAACCCAAGACAATAATTCGGATTTAGAGTCGCTAGAAGCAAGGGTGGATAATGAAAATGGGGACCAAGCTCAAGGTGAAGGTGTTTAAAGTCGTAGAAACCCGTTACAGATGAAAATTTTATTAAACGAGGATGTACAGGAGAATTCAAGCAAGCAAAATATACTTACCAGCTAAACCCCAACTATAGTCTACCTTCAAGAAAAATGCTAGCAGAAAAATTACTACCAAAACAATATGATATTTCAAACGCAGCACTAATTAAAATGTTGCAGCGGGTGGATTTTGTAGCAGGCACAACTGATTTATGGACATCGGACAGTAATACAAATTATTTGACTTTGACAATCCATTTCCTTTATCAAGGTCAGGCAGAATCTCGGGTATTGGCCACCAAAGAAATGACAGACCACATAGCAAGTTTACTGCGCCAAGTACTTGAAGAGGAATGGAAAATTTTTGATAAAGTTGTATTCATTACTATAGATAATGCCCAGGATTGAGAGAATACAAAGGTTTGGCCGATCTCGGACCGCTATTCCTCTCTTAACGAATTTGACAGAATCGTGTTTTGCATGACGTCACACTGGTGCAACTTGTTTACGTTTTCCTTGCAACATTTTTTCATCTTCTTCCATTCCTGCTCACGTTTTGGCATTTTTCTCTCGCAATTGCACCAGTGTGACGTCACAGAAAAGTTATTCTCAAAAATCCTGTCTGATCGGCGCAATCTTGTATTCTACTATTCTTGGATAATGCCAGTAATATTTGTGAAAAAAAGCAGTTATCGAAATTTTGCATAAACGTCATCATTCTTGTGTGGCACATACTTTAAATTTAACAGTCTCTGATTGCATGAAAGATAATGAGCAGCAATCTCTTTTAACGAGGAAATGTCGTGAAATCGTTACTTATTTTAAAGAAGTAATGTTGCGTCCTACAAGCTTCAAGAAATTCAAGAGCAGATGAATTTAGAAGAATTGAAACTACATCAAGATGTTCAAACACGCTGGAACTCTACTTTCATCATGTTTGATAGTTTGGACAGAGTCAAGATACCACTATTAGCTGCGTTATCTTCCTTGCCTTCATCTCCTGATAACTTGACCAGTGAAGAATGGAATGTGTTACATGACGCGGCGTGACTATTTTTAGACCAGTGGAGCAACTTACGACTATTTTATATGGTCAACAGTATCCTATATTGTCGTGTGTTATCCCGCTTATCCGAGGTGTTCAATCAACCCTTAAGAGCTATTCAATGTCCACTAATATGGCGACATCTTTACAAAAAAAGTAAGTGCACTGTAGAAGTGAAACTTACGTTACTTATCTATATATACATACACACATCTGCTTTTGCTTAGGGTTATATTTTTTCGCTTTTTTTCATCAATGTAATCCCTACCTCTACCACTGTTCGTTTTAATAACATTCGTGTTATTCTGTATTTCCATTATCTTCAGTTTTATCATTATACTCTATCGATAACAAAATCGATTATAACGTCCATCAAAATACCGATACCAAAATCGATGACAAATTCGATAAAAATTTCAATAGCAACATCGATAATACCATTGGTAGCTAAACCAATTAGAAAATCGATAAAAATATCGATAAAAAACCGATAAATATCTATAACAAAATCGATAAATATCGATAAAAAAAATCGATAAATATCGATAAAAAAAACGATTTATATCGATAACAAAATCGATAAATATCTATAACAAATTCGATAAATATCGATAACAAAATCGATAAATATCGATAACAAAATCGATTTATATCGATAACAAAATCGATAAATATCTATAACAAATTCGATAAATATCGATAACAAAATCGATAAATATCGATAAAAAATCGATAAATATCGATGACAAAATCGATAAATATCGATGAAAAATCGATAAATATCGATAACAAAATTGGATAAATATCGATATTAAAATCGATAAATATCGATAACAAAATCGGATAAATATCGATAACAAAATCGATAAATATAGCTAACAAAGTCGGTAAATATCGATAACAAAATCGATAATAAAATCGATAAATATCGATAACAAAATCGACAAGTATCGCTACCATAGTCGATAAATATCGATAAAAAATCGATAATTATCGATAACAAAATCGATGAATATCGATAACAAAATCGGTTAATATCGATAACAAATCGATAAATATCGATAACAAAACCGATAAAAAATATCGATTATTTGATCGATAGATCTCGAGAATCCCGAAAATCTCTAAAATCCAAAAATAGTTCCCAGATTGAGTCTCTGTGTCTCTCTCTATATCCTTTCCTCTTTAATTACCTCTATTTTAATCTTTCTTCCTCTATCTTCATCTTTGCTTTTATCGGTATCCTCACCCTCCTCTTTGTACTTACTTTTATGGTCATCATTTTTTTCAGCTACATATTCCCCTTCACATTTGTTCTTATATATATACATAAGTAAAGTGATTAGATTTACCTTGGTCTTCATTTTAGCCTTTATCTTTACGCATCTTTGTTTTTGTTGTTATTTTTACCTTTGCCTTTATCCTATTCTTCATTTATGTACCTTTACTTTCATTCTTGTATTGGTCTTTTTCTAAGTGTTATTCTTTAACCTTTTGTTAAATTTATACCATATTTTTATACATAAGAAGCACTTGTTTCAGCCCCAACCATTTCCGTTGCACCATTTCCGTTGCATCATTTCTGTTGCATCATTTCCGCTGCATATACACAAGAAGTACTTGTTTCAGCTCCAATCATTTCCGTTGCACCATTTCCGTTGCATCACTTCCGTTGCATCATTTCCGTCCCAACCAGATCCGTGTGCAATTTCCGCTGAATTTGCCAATTTACTCCCAACCAACCAATCGCCGCTAAAGAAGTTTCACTTCAATAAACTTATAGTAACCATCGAAAGGCATTTAGGCGCTTATGAAACTAACAAAACTGCAGCTAAAGCATCATTTCTTGATCCAAGTTTCAAAAGGGCTGGTTTTGGAAAGTAAATAAATGCTGAGAGTGTTCAAAGTAGGGTCATTGAGGACCTAACATGCCATGAACATGAATCATTCACCCATAGTGAGTTTCCATCATTATATTCAACCCCGCAGCTGCAGCACTTTAGTTCCGATGCCCAGTTTTGATCGAATGCAAACCAACATCTTCAGCACCAGCTGATGATTTGTTGTGGAACTATTTGGATAAAAAAGTGCAACAGCAGTCGAATTTGGCTACTCCCACCTCCTCCGCTATCGTCAAGGTGAAACAATGCGTTCAACTTCCTTACCTACAACGAAATATGGATCCGTGCGAATTTTGGGAGAGTAGAAAAATAATTTCCAAAGGTTTGTACAAAATGTCTCAAAAGTATTTGTGCATTTCAGCGACTTCTGTTCCTTCCGAACGAGTTTTTTCGACAGCAGGGTTGCTAAATATGCAACAACTATAGAAATAGATTAGAACCGAAAAAGGTTGATCAAATATTATTTTTGAATAGTCATCGCAAAAATAAGAACGCGTACAAAAAACCAAACTGAACTGTTATTTTAAATTTCATTATAAAGTTATCAAACAAAGTAACGGGTGATTTTTTTGAGGTTAGGATTTTCATGCATTAGTATTTGACAGATCACGTGGGATTTCAGACATGGTGTCAAAGAGAAAGATGCTCAGTATGCTTTGACATTTCATCATGAATAGACTTACTAACGAGCAACGCTTGCAAATCATTGAATTTTATTACCAAAATCAGTGTTCGGTTCGCTTTACGTCCGATTTATGGTCTACATAATCGACCAAGTGAGCAAACAATTAATGCGATTGTGACCAAGTTTCGCACTCAGTTTACTTTATTGGACATTAAACCAACCACACGAATGCGTACAGTGCGTACAGAAGAGAATATTGCGTCTGTTTCTGAGAGTGTTGCTGAAGACCGTGAAATGTCGATTCGTCGCCGTTCGCAGCAATTGGGTTTGCGAAACACATTTCGAACCGAACACTGATTTTGGTAATAAAATTCAATGATTTGCAAGCGTTGCTCGTTAGTAAGTCTATTCATGATGAAATGTCAAAGCATACTGAGCATCTTTCTCTTTGACACCATGTCTGAAATCCCACGTGATCTGTCAAATACTAATGCATGAAAATCCTAACCTCAAAAAAATCACCCGTTACATACTTTCGTTTGTATTTATTTGAATCTAATATCGTTATAGGTATTAATTGCCAAAGATGAAAGGAGTTTTAAATTCCAAAGAAATAATTTTATTGTTCATGAATCTAGATCTCAAGTAATATTTTCATTATAACTAAAGTACTAGTTGAACTTTTAAAGTACTGAAGATTTATTTTTACCTCTCTTTTATTAGCTCGGGATGTAACTATGTAATATTGATGCATCAAAAAGATGCAGCGATTTCTATTCTCAGGTTACATACCTGATGACAGTACGAATGGAAATTATAATAGCGAGGTTTTAGTTTTTTAAACTATAATTTTATTTTAAACTCATTTTTTACTTTGGATATTTTTTTTGTTAATGACAGACTTCTACTATGATTAATAAAACAACTGTTATTCAAGTTTGTATTTATTTTATTTTAATTATTATTCGTAAGTATGTAAGAATTACATTTCTAGGTTTGGATCTACATAAATCGGATATACTATCTTGGAGTTAATAATAATATCATGTTAATTAAAAAGTCAGCATTTTTGTTGGGTACATGTACAGCAGTCGAATTTAAAACGTTTCGAATACTCGATTCGAGTATCTGTCTCGAGATCTGACTCGATTCCTTTCTTAATGCTACAGTACCAAAAATAGCCGACTCGGCACATCACTATTATCGACTGATGTAAAGTATTTGCTTCAAATGGCTTCTGCAATATCGGATGGTTCTATTACAGTTGACTTAGCTAACATAAAACCTGGACCTGTGGCGCACTCCCGTTGGCTAACCAAGGCCGGTAGAATGTTACGATTGTACATTGCAACAAGTTCACCACCTTGTAACTTAAAAACTCTAGCAGAATACGTAATAAGAGTTTATGTTCCGATGTACTTTAACATTAAATACTACCATTCTGTTATATACGGCAGTCCGCTTATCTTCAAATTTATCCGCCTCACCCAATTTCTTCCCTCCAAGGAGCGCCAAGTTTACAACTCAGTAGTCCACAATAACTCATACTTTGCTCATGCAACAAATGTCTTGCTATCAATGCTTCACGATGATAATAAATCAGTACGCGACCATGCAATAAAGAAAATTATGTACTACCGTGACAACCTTTGCGATACAGAAGAACTTAGGGAGTACAAGAAAGGTAAAATTAATTTTGACTACTCCAATTATTTTCCTATGATAGATTTGGATGATGACAACATTTTAACTGATTTTAACTCGGCGCTTAACGAAAAAAAATCGTGAAAGTGTTATGGCTGTGACTGATGTTAGTCGAAAAAAAATACTACGCTTGGAAAGCAAGCAGGAAAAATAAACTGCTTTCTGTACACTCATAAATCAGCTAAATATTTGTTTGAGTTTTTACAAAACAATTTTTTTTTATCTGATGTGAAACTTCCCCTTAAAAATCGCTGGCTCGAAATTGGTTTTAGACCCATAATTTCTTAAGCGAAGTTGCTAAGAATGATCCGCATATGCGATTTTATGAAAAATAAATCGACCCGCCCTAACACATATGCATAGGAAAAAAGTGACGCCAAGGCAATTGCAATGCATATCGACCCAATTCATCTTAACTCAAAATTCCTACCATGAATCTATGCCAGCGGCAAACAACCAAAGCTCCCTTCTGGATATTATACGAACAAAAATTTAAACATACTAGTACAAACTCGTAAACACATACCTTTTAGTCGTACTGGCTCTGGAAAAAGTATAGGCGCCAAAGTCGGCCTTTATCAGATGACGTATTCTCTGGTTGAGATGCCACGTGTACAAGTTAATCATGGCTCCCGATGTGTTCTACTAGTTGCTACTGTGCAGCTTTAAGTTACCTATCTGGGGCCATCCACATTAATTCACGTTGTCGGTAAAGGTAAAAGTCATAAAAATAGAGAAGAAAAACGAAAGCATCGAGTTGCATGAGAAATGATAGGCAATTACGTCAATTAGGATGTCGAATTTATTTCTACTGTTACTGCTGCTCTTTTATGTTACAAACATGCGAATAGCATTTAAGTGCAGATACATTGCCTACCTTCATTGCGATACCAGCCATTGAGCGGCTTCGGATAAACCTCCACAATGCATTCGAGCGTGACTTGACATTCAAGGAGTGCGCCTAGCAATTGATTGGCAGCCTTAATTGACGGTGAAAATGTGAAGAAAGAAAAAAATCAGAGAAGCGATGCACCATTTAAAGAGAGATTTATAAAACTAAGTTAAAAATATTTAATTTTCAAAATGAATTTCAAGGTCCCTGAAGTAATCGCTAAAACATTCACCGATTGGTTTGGCACATGTTCTGTAAATAAATATATAAATATTAGTGCTGGAATTGGGGACTTCGTAATCACGGGAATTATCGCCTCTACTTTTAAATTCCAAATAATATCTACAATCGACATTCTGAATATAGTAAGTAAATTCAAAAACAAATTTGGTGGAAAAAAGCTCATATCTGAAAGAGTCATTAAAGACTCGATAACTTATACTGGATACTGTTATGCTCATATTGTGAATGAAAGCTTAGAGAAAGGTGATTTTCCAAACTTCTGGAAAACGTGGATTGTTGTACCAATAGAGAAAATAAAAACAAGTAAGAAAGTCTAAGTTCGGGCGGAGCCGAACATTAGATAAATACCCGGCGCAAGTATTAAAGATATGTTTTCCACCTTGCCGAAAGCTACCGCTACATGATAAGCCGGGGTGTATACATTTTAAGTAAATTAGCGTCCTTAAATTTCGACATATTGAAATTTCAAGCATTTCTGAAATTTATTGTTATTTGAAAAGCGGCCGTAATTTAAGACCGATTTCAACAATTTTCAACGGTTTGCTTTTATGTGGCAAGCACAATAACCATACCGAGTTTGGTACAAATTGCTAGAACGGTTAGCGAGATACATATATGTAATCACAAGTGGGCGGTGCCACGNAATGTGGGCGTGGTTATTGTCCGATTATAAAAAGTTTCGGCCATTTGGTATGCTGTACCAGGACCAACAACTGTGCCAAGTTTGGAAGAAATT